>NC_084624.1:4837736-5115236 GCF_033978795.1 Nerophis ophidion
ATGAAAAAAACACATGAAGATGACACTGAAGACACTTAGGGAGCAACCATCTTATCTGGGACTCTTCACCTCAGTCCCAAACCGGATTCACACAGAAAGTCACAGTAATTTAGTGACTATACTGTATGTCATTATTTTTTACATACAAGTGGTTTTAGAAAATCACTGGAAAATGCAGAGAAAATGTCAGATGCCCGAAGACAGAGCCTTGAGGTGTCCCATACAGAACAAAGAACGTGGTCAGTTAAAGGGGAACATTATCAGCAGACCTATGTAAGCGTCAATATATACCTTGATGGTGCAGAAAAAAGACCATATATTTTTTTAACCGATTTCCGAACTCTAAATGGGTGAATATTGGCGAATTAAACGCCTTTCTGTTTATCGCGCTGGAAGCGATGACGTCAGAACGTGACGTCGCCGAGGTAACACACCCACCATTTTCATTTTCAACACATTACAAACACCGGGTCTCAGCTCTGTTATTTTCCGTTTTTTTGACTATTTTTTGGAACCTTGGAGACATCATGCCTCGACGGTGTGTTGTCGGAGGGTGTAACAACACTAACAGGGAGGGATTCAAGTTGCACCACTGGCCCGAAGATGCCAAAGTGTCTGCCGCCAGACCACCATTGAATGTACCAGAGTGTCTCCACATTTGACCGGCGATGCTAAGACAGACATGGCACAGAGATGTATGGATAACCTGCAGATGCATTTGCAACGATAGTCAACGAAATCACAAAAGGTGAGTTTTGTTGATGTTGACTGCCAGCTAATCGATGCTAACATGCTACGCTAATCGATGCTAACATGCTATTTACCGGCGGTGCTAAAGCAGACATGGCACAGAGATGTATGGATAACCTGCAGATGCATTTGCAACGATAGTCAACGAAATCACAAAGGTGAGTTTTGTTGATGTTGACTGCCAGCTAATCGATGCTAACATGCTATTTACCGGCGATGCTAAAGCAGACATGGCACAGAGATGTATGGATAACCTGCAGATGCATTTGCAACTATATTACGTTTCCTTCCACCCACATTTAATGCGAAACAAACACTTACCAATCGACGGATTTAAGTTGCTCCACTGTCACAAGATGCGAAAGTCCTGATCGTTTGGTCCGCACATTTTACCGGCGATGCTAACGCAGCTATTCGGCCATGCTATGGCTATGAATAGCGTCAATAGCTATTCGCTCAATAGCTTCAGTTTCTTCTTCAATATTTTCATACTCCAACCATCTGTTTCAATACATGCGTAATCTGTTGAATCGCTTAAGTCGCTGAAATCCGAGTTTGAATCCGAGCTAATGTCGCTATATCTTGCTGTGGTATTCCCATTGTTTGTTTACATTGGCAGCACTGTGTGACGTCACAGGGAAATGGCCAGTGTCTTCGCAGAGAGCGAAAATCAAGCACTTTAAAGCTTTTTTTAGGGATATTCGGGGACTGGTAAAATTTTTTTTAAAAACTTAAAAAAATACAACAAGCCACTGGGAACTGATTTTTATAGTTTTTAACCCTTTTGAAATTGTGATAATGTTCCCCTTTAAATGGGTTGTACTTGTATAGCGCTTTTCTACCTTCAAGGTACTCAAAGCGCTTTGACACTACTTCCACATTTACACACACATTCACACTCTGATGCCATGCAAGGCCCTAACCACGACCCATCAGGAGCAAGGGTGAAGTGTCTTGCTCAAGGACACGACGGACGTGACGAGGTTGGTAGAAGCTGTGGATCAAACCAGGAACTCTCAGTTTGCTGGCATGGCCACTCTCCCAAGCGCACCACACCGTCCACCGAGAGTTGCTAATTGCTTTGTAGATGTCAGAAACAGAGGGAGGCAGCTTAAATCAAAAATAAACAAAAGGTGAGTGCCCCTAAGAAAAGGCATTGAAGCTTAGGGAAGGCTATGCAGAACGAAACTAAAACTTAACTGGCTACAAAGTAAACAAAAACAGAATGCTGGACGACAGCAAAGACTTACTGTGGAGCAAATACGGCTTCCACGATGTACATCTGAGCATGACATGACAATCAACAATGTCCCCACAAAGAAGGATAAAAACAACTGAAATATTCTTGATTGCTGAAACAAAGTAGATGTGGGGAATATCGCTCAAAGGAAAATACCAAAAAAAGACAAAAAGCCACCAAAATAGGAGCGCAAGACAAGAACTAAAACACTACACACAGGAAAACAGCAAAAAACTGAAAATAAGTCAGGGTGTGATGTGACAGGTGGTGACAGTACACCTACTTTGAGACAAGAGCTATATTGATGCATGCTTGGTTATGCTTTGAATCCATATACAAACAATTGCAAAAACGACTTTTTACTGTCAATATCAACTGCAGAGATTCATTTCTTAATGTTGCTAGTGTTGTGCCTCCGGATTTTTTCAATAAAAAAAATGTTGCTCTAATGTACCAAATTAACACCCAAAATAATGGCATTGATGCTTAGGGAAGTTAAGTTAAATTAAAGTACCAATCGATTGTCACAAGGTGGTGAAATTATTTTCTGCATTTAACTCATCACCCTTGAACACCCCCTGGGAGGTGAGGGGAGCAGTGAGCAGCGGCGTTGGCCGCGCCCGGGAATCATTTTTGGTGATTTAACCCCCAATTCCAACCCTTATAGTGTTTGGTATGACTCGGCCGGGGTTTGAACTCATGACCTACGGATCTCAGGGTGGACACTCTAACCACTAGTCCACTGAGTAGGTGGCTGTGTAGAACGAAACTAAAACTGAACTGGCTACAAAGTAAACAAAAACAGAATGCTGGACGACTGCAAAGACTTACTCTGGAGCAGATGGCGTCCACAATGTACATCTGAACATGACATGACAATCCACAATGTCCCCACAAAGGATAAAAACAACTGAACAACTTGATTGCTAAAACGTTTTGGCTGAAAGAGCCATACAAACCAAATATTTTTTAAAGTATTTCTGTGAGAGCCATATAATTGATTTATTTTTAACACTGAATACAACTAAATGCGTGCATTTTTAAGTAAGACCAACATGTATAGAGTATAATAAGTCTCTTATTCTTTTTAATAACATTGTTATTCTGAGGCTAACCAACAATAAATAAAACACTTCTTACCATTAATGCAACGTCTTGAACAGGTGCGGTAGAAACCGGATGGATGGATGAAAATGCATGAGAATGTTTTATATTTTGAACGTTATTTTTGACACTGTGATTACCAGCGGAATTATTCCTTACTTAAGGTGTTAAGCAATGTCAGCTAAGGTTTATCTAAGAGCCAGATGCAGTCGTCAAAAGACCCACATCTGGCTCTAGAGCCATAGGTTCCCTACCCCTGCTCTAACCACTAAGCCACTGAGTAGGTGGCTGTGTAGAACGAAACTAAAACTGAACTGGCTACAAAGTAAACAAAAACAAAATGCTGGACGACAGCAAAGACTTACTGTGGAGCAGATGGCGTCCACAATGTACATCTGAACATGACATGACAATCAACAAAGTCCCCACAAAGAAGGATAAAAACAACTGAACAACTTGATTGCTAAAATAAAGGAAGACATGAAACTGCTGCAGGAAAATACCAAAAAAAGAGAAAAAGCCATTAAAATAGGATCGCAAGACAAGAACTAAAACACTACACACAGGAAAACAGCAAAAAACTACGAATAAGTCAGGGTGTGATGTGACAGGTGGTGACAGTACACCTACTTTGAGACAAGAGCTATATTGATGCATGCTTGATTATGGTTTGAATCCATATACAAACAATTGCAAAAACAACTTTTTACTGTCAATATCAACTGCTGAGTTTCATTTCTTAATTTTGCTAGTGTTGTGCCTCCGGATTTTTTCAATAAAAAAATTGTTGCTCTAATGTACCAAATTAACACCCAAAATAATGGCATTGAAGCTTAGGGAAGGCTATGCAGAACAAAACTAAAACTGAACTGGCTACAAAGTCAACAAAAACAGAATGCTGGACGACAGCAAAAACTTACTGTGGAGCAAAGACAATGCACATCCGAACATGACATGACAATCAACAATGTCCCCACAAAGAAGGATAAAAACAACTGAACAACTTGATTGCTAAAACAAAGTAGAAGCGGGAAATATCGCTCAAAGGAAGACATGAAACTGCTCCAGGAAAATACCAAAAAAAAGAAAAAGCCACCAAAATAGGAGCGCAAGACAAGAACTAAAACACTACACACAGGAAAACAGCAAAAAACTCCAAATAAGTCAGGGTGTGATGTGACAGGTGGTGACAGTACACCTACTTTGAGACAAGAGCTATATTGATGCATGCTTGGTTATGGTTTAAAGTCATATCCAACAATTGCAAAAACGACTTTTTACTCTCAATATCAACTGCTGAGTTTCATTTTTTTATGTTTTTTGCGAGTGGTGTGCCTCCGGATTTTTTCAATAAAAAAAATGTTGCTCTAATGTACCAAATTAACACCCAAAATAATGGCATTGAAGCTTAGGGAAGGCTATGCAGAACAAAACTAAAACTGAACTGGCTGCAAAGTCAACAAAAACAGAATGCTGGACGACAGCAAAGACTTACTGTGGAGCAAAGACAATGTACATCCGAACATGACATAACAATCAACAATGTCCACACAAAGAAGGATAAAAACAACAGAAATATTCTTGATTGCTAAAACAAAGTAGATGCGGAGAATATCGCTCAAAGGAAGACATGAAACTGCTACAGGAAAATACCAAAAAAAGAGAAAAAGCCACCAAAATAAGAGCACAAGACAATAAGTAAAACACTACACACAGGAAAACAGCAAAAAACTGAAAATAAGTCAGGGTGTGATGTGACAGGTGGTGACAGTACACCTACTTTGAGACAAGAGCTCCATTGATGCATGCCTGATTATGCTTTAAAGTCATATCCAACAATTGCAAGAACTACTTTTTACTCTCAATATCAACTGCAGAGTTTCATTTCTTAATGTTGCTAGTGTTGTATCTCCGGATTTTTTCAATAAAAAAATTGTTGCTCTAATGTACCAAATTAACACCCAAAATAATAGCATTGAAGCTTAGGGAAGGCTATGCAGAACAAAACTAAAACTGAACTGGCTACAAAGTAAACAAAAACAGAATGCTGGACTACAGCAAAGACTTACTGTGGAGTAAAGACAATGTACATCCGAGCATGACATGACAATCAACAATGTCCTCACAAAGAAGGATAAAAACAACTGAAATATTCTTGATTGCTAAAACAAAGTAGAAGCGGAGAATACCGCTCAAAGGAAAACATGAAACTGCGACAGGAAAATACCAAAAAAAGAGAAAAAGCCACCAAAATAGGAGCACAAGACAAGAACTAAAACACTACACACAGGAAAACAGCAAAAAACTCCAAATAAGTCAGGGTGTGATGTGACAGGTGGTGACATTACATCTACTTTGAGACAAGAGCTATACTGATGCATGCCTGATTATGCTTTAAAGTCATATCCAACAATTGCAAGAACTACTTTTTACTCTCAATATCAACTGCAGAGTTTCATTTTTTAATGTTTTTTGCTATTGGTGTGCCTCCGGATTTTTTCAATAAGAAAATTGTTGCTCTAATGTACCAAATTAACACCCAAAATAATGGCATTGAAGCTTAGGGAAGGCTATGCAGAACGAAACTAAAACTGAACTGGCTGCAAAGTAAACAAAAACAGAATGCTGGACGACAGCAAAGACTTACTGTGGAACAAAGACAAAGTACATCCGAACATGACATGACAATCAACAATGTCCCCACAAAGAAGGATAAAAACAACTGAAATATTCTTGGTTGCTAAAATAAAATAGAAGCGGAGAATATCGCTCAAAGGAAGACATGAAACTGCCCCAGGAAAATACCAAAAAAAAGAAAAAGCCACCAAAATAGGAGCGCAAGACAAGAACTAAAACACTACACACAGGAAAACAGCAAAAAACTGAAAATAGGTCAGGGTGTGATGTGACAGGTGGTGACAGTACACCTACTTTGAGACAAGAGCTATACTGATGCATGCCTGATTATGCTTTAAAGTCATATCCAACAATTGCAAGAACTACTTTTTACTCTCAATATCAACTGCAGAGTTTCATTTCTTAATGTTGCTAGTGTTGTATCTCCGGATTTTTTCAATAAAAAAATTGTTGCTCTAATGTACCAAATTAACACCCAAAATAATGGCATTGAAGCTTAGGGAAGGCTATGCAGAACAAAACTAAAACTGAACTGGCTGCAAAGTATACAAAAACAGAATGCTGGACAACGGCAAAGACTTACTGTGGAGCAAAGACAATGTACATCTGAACATGACATGACAATCAACAAAGTCCCCACAAAGGATAAAAACAACTGAAATATTCTTGATTGCTAAAACAAAGTAGATGTGGAGAATATCGCTCAAAGGAAGACATGAAACTGCTACAGGAAAATACCAAAAAAAGAGAAAAAGCCACCAAAATAGGAGCGCAAGACGACAAGAACTAAAACACTACACAGGAAAACAGCAAAAAACTGAAAATAAGTCAGGGTGTGATGTGACAGGTGGTGACATTACATCTACTTTGAGACAAGAGCTATATTGATGCATGCCTGGTTATGCTTTAAAGTCATATCCAACAATTGCAAGAACTACTTTTTACTCTCAATATCAACTGCTGAGTTTCATTTTTTTAATGTTTTTTGCTAGTGTTGTGCCTCCAGATTTTTTCAATAAAAAAATTGTTGCTCTAATGTACCAAATTAACACCCAAAATAATGGCATTGAAGCTTAGGGAAGGCTATGTAGAACGAAACTAAAACTGAACTGGCTGCAAAGTCAACAAAAACAGAATGCTGGACTACAGCAAAGACTTACTGTGGAGCAAAGACAATGTACATCCGAGCATGACATGACAATCAACAATGTCCTCACAAAGAAGGATAAAAACAACTGAACAACTTGATTGCTAAAACAAAGTAGAAGCGGGAAATATCGCTCAAAGGAAGGCATGAAACTGCTCCAGGAAAATACCAAAAAAAGAGAAAAAGCCATTAAAATAGGAGCACAAGACAAGAAGTAAAACACTACACACAGGAAAACAGCAAAAAACTGAAAATAAGTCAGGGTGTGATGTGACAGGTGGTGACAGTACACCTACTTTGAGACAAGAGCTATACTGATGCATGCTTGGTTATGCTTTAAAGTCATAACCAACAATTGAGACAACAACTTTTTACTATCAACTGAGTTTCGTTTTTTAATGATTTCCACTGGTGGTGAGCCTCCGGATTTTTTCAACGCAAAAAATGTGCCTTGTCTCAAAAAAGGTTGCTGCACTATATTCATTTGTGTATGTGTGTTTACTGTTTATGTCGGGCTTGTGTCCCCAGGTTTGATCTAATCTCTCCTTTCGCCGGCAAAAATCGTAAGAAGCCACGTCGGTTCATAAAAAAGCTCGGTCCCAAAAGCGACATTCTGAGACGCAAACTTACTCCCAGAAATCCATGACGCAGCGCGACGCTCCGACACTCCGGTCTAAAAGAGGATCAGGACTGTGGGCGACAGAGTCGGGATTCTTGAGGTTTTTGTGGCCTCCGGTCCTTCCATGTCGGGCTGCTTGCTGGCGCTCAACCTGATCAAAAACTCTCCTTACAGTCCTCACATCCAGCAAAACATGCTAGAATACAAAGTTAACCTAACGTCTATCCATTTTCTACCGCTTCTCCCTTTTCAGGGTGGCGTGGGAAGCTGGAGCCTATCTCAGCTGCATTTGGATATAAAAGAAAAGTCTGAGTTTGAAGTAAATGTAACATTCAAACCCAGTTTCTATATGAGTTGGGAAATTGTGTTAGATGTAAATATAAACAGAATACAATGATTTGCAAATCCTTTTCAAGCCATATTCAGTTGAATATGCTACAAAGACAACATATTTGATGTTCAAGCTCATAAACATTTTTTTTTTGTTGCAAATAATCATTAACTTTAGAATTTGATGCCAGCAACACGTGACAAAAAAGTTGGGAAAGGTGGAAATAAATTCGGATAAAGTTTAGGAATGCTCATCAAGCACTTATTTGGAACATCCCACAGGTGTGCAGGCTAATTGGGAACAGGTGGGTGCCATGATTGGGTATAAAAACAGCTTCCGCAAAAAATGCTCAGTCTTTCACAAGAAAGGATGGGGCGAGGTACACCCCTTTGTCCACAACTGCGTGAGCAAATAGTCAAACAGTTTAAGAACAACCTTTCTCAAAGTGCAATTGCAAGAAATGTAGGGATTTCAACATCTACGCTCCATAATATCATCAAAAGGTTCAGAGAATCTCGAGAAATCACTTCACGTACAAACCAACATTGAATGACCGTGACCTTCGATCCCTCAGACGGCACTGTATCAAAAACCCGACATCAATCTCTATAAAGGATATCACCACATGAGCTCAGGAACACTTCAAAAAAACCACTGTCACTAAATACAGTTCATCGCTACATCTCTAAGTGC
This sequence comes from Nerophis ophidion, assembly GCF_033978795.1. Lineage (NCBI taxonomy): Eukaryota > Metazoa > Chordata > Actinopteri > Syngnathiformes > Syngnathidae > Nerophis > Nerophis ophidion. The sequence goes on from NC_084624.1 coordinate 4,846,258, forward strand.
AAGTTAAAGCTCTACTATGCAAAGCGAAAGCCATTTATCAACAACATCCAGAAATGCCGCCGGCTTCTCTGGGCCCGAGATCATCTAAGATGGACTGATGCAAAGTGGAAAAGTGTTCTGTGGTCTGACGAGTCCACATTTCAAATTGTTTTTGGAAATATTTGACATCGTGTCATCCGGACCAAAGAGGAAGCGAACCATCCAGACTGTTATCGACGCAAAGTTCAAAAGCCAGCATCCGTGATGGTATGGGGGTGCATTAGTGCCCAAGGCATGGGTAACTTACACATCTGTGAAGGCACCATTAATGCTGAAAGGTACATACAGGTTTTGGAACAACATATGCTGCCATCTAAGCGGCGTCTTTTTCATGGACGCTCCTGCTTATTTCAGCAAGACAATGCCAAGCACGAGTTACAACAGCGTGGCTTCGTAAAAAAAGAGTGCGGGTACTTTCCTGGCCCGCCTGCAGTCCAGAACTGTCTCCCATGGAAAATGTGTGGCACATTATGAAGCGTAAAATACGACAGCGGAGACCCCGGACTGTTGAAGGACTGAAGCTCTACATAAAACAAGAATGGAAAAAAATTCCACTTTTAAAGCTTCAACAATTAGTTTCCTCAGTTCCCAAACGTTTATTGAGTGTTGTTAAAAGAAAAGGTGATGTAACACCGTGGTGAACATGCCCTTTCCCAACTACTTTGGCACATGTCGCAGCCATGAAATTCTAAGTTAATTATTATTTGCAAAAAAAAAATAAAGTTTTTGATTTTGAACATGAAATATCTTGTCTTGTAGTGCATTCAATTGAATATGGGTTGAAAATGGTTTGCAAATCATTGTATTCTGTTTATATTTACATCTAACACAATTTCCCAACTCATATGGAATCGGGGTTTGTACATCAACATTTTTAGTAAATATTGAGCATAAATTGGGCTTGGGTGGGGCGAATGTGTCAAATATCAAAGAGAAGTTTTCAATAACTCTAACATACTTGTACAATGTATTTTTGTGAATATTTGGTGTTTTTGTAAAAATCGAAGAACCGAACGTTATATTACAGATGTCCGATAGTATGGGCCTGCTGATATTATCGGCCGATAAATGCTTTAAAATGTAATATCGGAAATTGTTGGTATCGGTCTTGAAGAAAGTTAAATTTGTGACTGTGGAGAGGCGGAGCCGACGGGCCGACGGCGGGACAGGTCACGCTGCAGCCCTGACCAAGATGGCGGCAAGGAGGCGGAGAATGCGGCGAAGCGGAGAGGCGGGGCGTGCTGGGAGCGACGCCGCCGCAATCTAATTCAGGTGCGTGGATCGCGCACCGGCACGCAATTAACATTTCTCCTCTGGCTGTATAAAAGGGGAGGAGGAGGAAAGATCAGGGAAGGAGTAGGAGAACCAGCAGCAGAACCTGACGAGCAAAAACAACAGAGAGCCAGCCGAAAACAGCGACGAAGACGCGGCCGACTGAACGCGAGCGAGGAGCAAGCAGGAGAGGAGCAGCTGAAAAGCGATCCGACCAAAAGACAAAGCGTGTGTTATTGAAAAATAAACAAGAGTCAAACCTGCAAAGCAATGTCCTTCCTGGATGGTCCATGGTACCTCCACGACGACGGCAAGAGTCTGTCACAATGACTTTTTAAAACACCGCTGTGTACACGGACGTAAGGAGAAGAAAAGCACGCCAATAAACCTTAAAGGCGCTACCTTTGCGTGCCGGCCCAGTCACATAATACCTACGGCTTTTCACACACAGACAATTGAATGCAAGGCATACTTGGTCAACAGCCATACAGGTCACACTGAGGGTGGCCGTATAAACAACTTTAACACTGTTACAAATATGCGCCACACTGTGAATTTACACCAAAAATTAATGAAAAACACATTTCGGGAGAACATCCGCACCGTAACACAACATAAACACAACAGAACAAATACCCAGAATCCTATGCAGCACTAACTCTTTTAGGACGCTACAATATACACACCCACTACCCCCTACTCCCGCCCCCTCAACCCCCTCATGCTCTCTCACAAATTCCAAGCTGCAGTTTTGAGGCATGTTGAAAAAAATAATGCACTTTGTGACTTCAATAATAAATATGGCACTTTTTTTCCATAACTTGAGTTGATTTATTTAGGGGAACCTTGCTACATTGTTTAATGCATCCATCACAACAAAATTAGGCATAATTATGTTTTAATTCCACGACTGTATATATCATTGGTTGATATCGGTATCCGTAATTAAGAGTTAGACAATATCGGAATATTGGATATCGGCAAAAAAAACATCGGACATTACTACTTAAAATTACTGGAGACGATTTAGCGACTTACACGAAGCAAATTAAATTTTTTTGCAAGAAGTGAAGGAGTGTCTGTAGTTGATAAGCTAACCTCTGTTTGTGCACATTTTCATGAGAAGTTATCACCTGTTTTTTTGCCAAATCAAACACACATTTTTTTTTTTACTGACGCTAAACAATGTTTTTGGTCAACGTCAAATAACATTTTGAGTTTTGATTGAAAAGTAGCGGCTTATAGTCCGGAAAATTTGGACTATGCAAATATTGACATACTGAGCTGCTGATAAAAAAGCCTCTAAGTTGGTTTAGGTTAATTATTGTTTACAATTAACCTATAGAAAACTTGTATAGTAGAAAGTTGCGGCCATAAACCGACAAGTTGGTCAACTTTGACATTCAACTTGGACACAGAGATCGCAAGAAAGATACGAAAAGTAGAATATTTGTGTGAGAATTATGATTAATTCTTCATCTAAACGGAAAGGCATCCCTAGTGAGAGCGGACATTGTACGGTAAGCGATTGTTTAATTACGTTGTAGTTTGTATTTCTCGTTTAGCTATTAGCAAATTGATAGCTTGATTGAAACTTTTATTGGTAGATTGCACAGTACAGTACATATTCCGACAATTGACCACTAAATGGTAACACCCGAATAAGTTTTTCAACTTGTTTAAGTCGGGGTCCACGTTAATCAATTCATGGTAGTGTGCACCTATTATGCATTCATGCATTAAGTAAAATTAAAATGTTTTTTTGTAAAAATCAAACACCCTAGATTTTGAGTCTTCCGTAGTGCTTGCCGTATTTCCTTGAATATAGCATGCTCCTGCCTAGAATTACTGCCCGGTCAAAGTCGTTTCGCAAAATAATTAGCGCATGCTTAGCATTACCGCCGGCTCAGAATTAACGCCGGGTCAAACTCGTTTCGCAAAATATTATTTTTATTAGCGCACGTCTAGAATTTCCGCCGGGTCAAACTCGTTTCGCCAAATAATTAGCATCCATCCATCCATTTTCTACCGCTTACTCCCTTTTGGAATCGCGGGGGGCGCTGTCGCCTATCTCAGCTACAATCAGGCGGAAGGCGGGGTACACCCTGGACAAGTCGCCACCTCATCGCAGGGCCAACACAGATAGACAGACAACATTCACACTCACATTTATTAGCATACGCCTAAAATTTCCACCGGGTCAAACTCGTCACGTCACGAGTGAAACTTCCCCTGTCATCATTTTCAAAATGGAGGAGGCTGATTTCAATTATTTGAAATCACATAAAGGGAAGAAGATTAAGAGCTATTCAGTAGGATTTAAGGTCCAAGCTATTGAATATGATAAAAAGAACAGTAAGCAGCTATGTTTTATTAATATACCGTAGCTGCGTGTGTCAAATATGAGTCATTAAATGACTCCCGCCTACTGGCGGTAGAGGGCGCTACTGATCCCTCTTGCGACCACTCGGTTGCAGAAGAAGTGACAACAAGCAGCAAGAGTGAGCAGCCATCGTTTATGGAGGATTACATATCTAAAATAAAACAGTTTTCTAAACTGGACTTTCAATGGAAGCAGGAGGTAATAAAGGAAGATCTCCATGGAGACAGAGAGACTTTTAAAACTGAAAAAAGATAAGGAAGACTTCTATAAACAAGTTATCGATGCTTTTGATCAGAAGGAGCTGCGCATGGACTTCATTTATAAGTAAAGGTAAGACCATAATAACGTTTTTTTTAATTAAATGTGCTTTTCATGATGCTATCCTTACATCACACTCAAATTTATAAGCGCAGGCCTAAATTTACCACATGCCTTTGGTAAACGCCGGAGTGAGAAGAGGTTTTAAATTAATTAGCGCCCCGGCGGCAATTCAAGGAAATACGGTATGTAAGTTTTTATGAATTTTTCGTAATCACAAACAATTTTGATTTTTCCAATCGCCCAAAAAAAAGCCACTTTACTTTTCTAGAACCTGCCTTACAAGTCCGTGTGCACTTCACAAGTCATCACACGATGCTTGACGGCAGCTCTCATCAGAAGTCCAAACATGTCTGAACACAATCTCAAAGGCGAGCATCTTTTTTCCCCTCTTTTTTGGCTTGATGGACGGCCAAATTGCTGAAAGGTCACATTTCAAAACATACCAACACACCCCTAAAAACATTTGATCTTCTCCTTTTTTTTTTTTTTTAGCTTCCTTGATGTGTGTTAGTGTGTGCATTAGTGCGTATAATAACACCTTCCACCATTTTTCGTCCTTTTTCAGGGCATAGTGCATGAATCTTTGTAAGAACATTCATATACAATAAATTAAAATGACATATATAATAAAATATTAAAAAATTGCATTAATCAATTCATTCAAGGGTTGACTTCCTTTTACATATGTTTCATAATGTATTTGTGTTATTTTATTATCATTTTTTGCTTTATTCGGCGGCATAGCTTGGTTGGTAGAGTGGCCGTGCCAGCAACTTGAGGGTTGCGGGTTCGATTCCCGCATCCGCCATCCTAGTCACTGCCGTTGTGTCCTTGGGCAAGACACTTTACCCACCTGCTCCCAGTGCCACCCACACTGGTTTAAATGTAACTTAGATATTGGGTTTCACTATGTAAAGTGCTTTGAGTCACTAGAGAAAAGCGCTATATAAATATAATTCACTTCACTTAAGTCATTAAATTATTTTTATCCTTGTAATTCATTCAACTACACCCAGATTTAATTTGGTCGCTTGAGTAGAAGTTTGGCACAGAATGGTTACTTTACTTATTCTTAAAAATATTTTGAAGATTTTCTGTCGGGAAGGTATAAAAATGGTTGCCGATTCACAGATTTTTGTATTTGAAAAAAACAACAGTTTCTGTATTTATCTATCAAATTTGTTTATTTGTATCGGTTAGACTATTTGTATCCAAGTTATTACACAACTTTGTGTTGACTGCATATGTGGGCAACTCCATTATGTTAGATCCACTATGGACTGGACTCTCACTATTATGTGAGATCCACTATGGACTGGACTCTCACTATTATGTTAGATCCACTATGGACTGGACTCTCACTACTATGTTAGATCCACTATGAACTGGACTCTCACTATTATGTTGGATCCACTATGGACTGGACTCTCACTATTATGTTGGATCCACTATGGACTGGACTCTCACTATTATGTTAGATCCACTATGGACTGGACTCTCACTATTATGTTAGATCCACTATGGACTGGACTCTCACTATTATGTTAGATCCACTATGGACTGGACTCTCACTATTATGTTAGATCCACTATGGACTGGACTCTCACTATTATGTTAGATCCACTATGGACTGGACTCTCACTATTATGTTAGATCCACTATGGACTGGACTCTAACTATTATGTTAGATCCACTATGGACTGGACTCTCACTATTATGTTAGATCCACTATGGACTGGACTCTCACTATTATGTTAGATCCACTATGGACTGGACTCTCACTATTATGTTAGATCCACTATGGACTGGACTCTCACTATTATGTTAGATCCACTACGGACTGGACTCTCACTATTATGTTAGATCCACTATGGACTGGACTCTCACTATTATGTTGGATCCACTATGGACTGGACTCTCACTATTATGTTAGATCCACTATGGACTGGACTCTCACTATTATGTTAGATCCACTATGGACTGGACTCTCACTATTATGTTAGATCCACTATGGACTGGACTCTCACTATTATGTTAGATCCACTATGGACTGGACTCTCAGACTATCATGTTGGATCCACTATCGACTGGACTCTCACTATTATGTTAGATCCACTATGGACTGGACTCTCACTATTATGTTAGATCCACTATGAACTGGACTCTCACTATTATGTTAGATCCACTATGGACTGGACTCTCACTATTATGTTGGATCCACTATGAACTGGACTCTCACTATTATGTTAGATCCACTATGGACTGGACTCTATTATGTTAGATCCACTATGGACTGGACTCTCACTATTATGTTAGATCCACTATGGACTGGACTCTCACTATTATGTTAGATCCACTATGGACTGGACTCTCACTATTATGTTAGATCCACTATGGATTGGACTCTATTATGTTAGATCCACTATGGACTGGACTCTCACACTATTATGTTAGATCCACTATGGACTGGACTCTCTCACTATTATGTTAGATCCTCTATGGACTGGACTCTCACTATTACGTTAGATCCACTATGGACTGGACTCTTACGATTATGTTAGATCCACTATGGACTGGACTCTCACTATTATGTTAGATCCTCTATGGACTGGACTCTCACTATTATGTTAGATCCACTATGGACTGGACTCTCACTATTATGTTAGATCCACTATGGACTGGACTCTCACACTATTATATTAGATCCACTATGAACTGGACTCTCACTATTATGTTAGATCCACTATGGACTGGACTCTCACTATTATGTTAGATCCACTATGGACTGGACTCTCACTATTATGTTAGATCCACTATGGACTGGACTCTAACTATTATGTTAGATCCACTATGGACTGGACTCTCACTATTATGTTAGATCCACTATGGACTGGACTCTCACTATTATGTTAGATCCACTATGGACTGGACTCTCACACTATTATATTAGATCCACTATGGACTGGACTCTCACTATTATGTTAGATCCACTATGGACTGGACTCTCACTATTATGTTAGATTCACTATGGACTGGACTCACACTATTATGTTGGATCCACTATGGACTGGACTCTCACTATCATGTTAAATCCACTATGGACTGGACTCTCACACTATTATGTTAGATCCACTATGGACTGGACTCTCACTATTATTTTAGATCCACTATGGACTGGACTCTCACGATATTATGTTAGATCCACTATGGACTGGACTCTCACTATTATGTTAGATCCACTATGGACTGGACTCTCCCTATTATGTTAAATCCACTATGGACTGGACTCTCACTATTATGTTAAATCCACTATGGACTGGACTCTCACTATTATGTTGGATCCACTATGGACTGGACTCTCACTATTATGTTAGATCCACTATGGACTGGACTCTCACTATTATGTTAGATCCACTATGGACTGGACTCTCACACTATTATGTTAGATCCACTATGGACTGGACTCTCACTATTATGTTAGATCCACTATGGACTGGACTCTCACACTATTATGTTAGATCCACTATGGACTGGACTCTCACACTATTATGTTAGATCCACTATGGACTGGACTCTCACTATTATGTTAGATCCACTATGGACCGGACTCTCACTATTATGTTAAATCCACTATGGACTGGACTCTCACTATTATGTTAGATCCACTATGGACTGGACTCTCGCTATTATGTTAGATCCACTATGGACTGGACTTTCACAATATTATGTTAGATCCACTATGGACTGGACTCTCACTATTATGTTAGATCCACTACGGACTGGACTCTCACTATTATGTTAGATCCACTACGGACTGGACTCTCATTATTATGTTAGATCCACTATGGACTGGACTCACACTATTATGTTAGATCCACTATGGACTGGACTCTCACACTATTATGTTAGATCCACTATGGACTGGACTCTCACACTATTATGTTAGATCCACTATGGAGTGGACTCTCACTATTATGTGAGATCCACTATGGACTGGACTCTCACAGTATTATGTGAGATCCACTATGGACTGGACTCTCACAGTATTATGTGAGATCCACTATGGACTGGACTCTCACATTATTATGTTAGATCCACTATGGACTGGACTCTCACTATTATGTTAGATCCACTATGGACTGGACTCTCACTATTATGTTAGATCCACTATAGACTGGACTCTCACTATTATGTTAGATCCACTATGGACTGGACTCTCACTATTATGTTGGATCCACTATGAACTGGACTCTCACTATTATGTTAGATCCACTATGGACTGGACTCTATTATGTTAGATCCACTATGGACTGGACTCTCACTATTATGTTAGATCCACTATGGACTGGACTCACACTATTATGTTAGATCCACTATGGACTGGACTCTCACACTATTATGTTAGATCCACTATGGACTGGACTCTCACACTATTATGTTAGATCCACTATGGAGTGGACTCTCACTATTATGTGAGATCCACTATGGACTGGACTCTCACAGTATTATGTGAGATCCACTATGGACTGGACTCTCACATTATTATGTTAGATCCACTATGGACTGGACTCTCACTATTATGTTAGATCCACTATGGACTGGACTCTCACTATTATGTTAGATCCACTATAGACTGGACTCTCACTATTATGTTAGATCCACTATAGACTGGACTCTCACTATTATGTTAGATCCACTATAGACTGGACTCTCACTATTATGTTAGATCCACTATAGACTGGACTTTCACAATATTATGTCAGACCCACTCAACGTCCATTGCACCGGTCCCCCCTAGAGGGTGGGGGGTTACCCACATTTGGGGTCCTCTCCAAGGTTTCTTATAGTCATTCTCATCAACGTCCCAATGGGTTGTGAGTTTTTCCTTGCCCTCATGTGGGCGCTGATTGTGCAGCCCTTTGAGACACTCGTGATGTAGAGATATATAAATAAACATTGATTGATTGATTGCTTCTTGTCTTGTTTAATAAATGTCAGTAGTGTTTGAACCTGACAGTCTCTATAATTATTTATTATTTAATTATCTAATGCGAGCTGTTTGAAGAAATAACAATCAAGTAAAAGTTGTCTTTTTTCCCCACACGAATACGCATTTATTATTCTTTTTTTCAACGATTTAGCTCGATTTAATTAGCATGAGCTTTGTTTTCTTCCCATGGACACAAAGACAAACACGTGATGTCACACAAAAGACACAGAAAGTCTGAAACATCTCCAAGGACGAGCGTGGGAGCCATCGTTGTGACTTTCCACTATCGGGGATGGATTTGTGGCCTCCGTCAATGAATGTGTGTGCGTGTGTGTGTGTGTGTGCGTGAAATACCAGAATTTGTCCCAGATTTTCTTCTTCTTCGTGGAGCTTGACAGGAAGCTTTGATGTGGTGCTCTCAGTGTTGGGACCGCAGGCACAAGAGGAACCAGATGATCTTTTTCGAGTGCTTTGTGCCTGCAGTAAAAAAACGGAATGAGTGAAAAAAAAAAAGAAGAGGGTGTTGTCTATTAGGTAGAATGATTTTTTTTTTTTAAAAGAGCTTTTAAATGAACAATTAGTGTTTGTGGCGCCGAACAAGGCAAACACCAGGCGGAGGAAAAGGCTGCAAAGCAGATGTGTCGCATCTTTTAATGTCAACGCTTCTTCTTTAGACTTTTGTGACTGGAGCAAAGGGGGAAAAAAATGCACACAATTACACAATTCCCAAAATGTACCCCCGAAGCGTGGAGAAGTTGGCAAAGTTTGCTGCCGTTTCATACGAACCACGGAGCACACAAAGATGTCATTTGCATGCCAGGACACAAAGAAACACTAAAAAGATCAATCAATCAATGTCTTGCTGAAATAAGCAGGGGCGTCCATGAAAAAGACGGCGCTTTCTAAACCCTGTATGTACCTTCCTGTCAGGCTGCCGTTTAGTTACCCCGAGATGCAAGAACCAGGAAGAGGATGAGCGAGTAAAATGACTTTAATGATCATCAGACAAAAACAGGAAGCAGTCTTGCAAACAGAAATTCCAAAACATCTGTTTATCTTCGAGCACTGAGGAGTGCTTGAGTGAAAGCATAAATAGGTTGATTGGCAACACTAAAATTGGCCCTAGTGTGTGAATGTGAGTGTGAATGTAGTCTGTCTATCTGTGTTGGCCCTGCGATGAGGTGGCGACTTGTCCAGGGTGTACCCCGCCTTCCGCCCGATTGAAGCTGAGATAGGCGCCAGCGCCTCCCGCGACCCCGAAAGGGAATAAGCGGTAGAAAATGGATGGATGGATGATTGGCAGCCAATCAACGGCTAGGTGAGGAGAACACAGTGCTCCGCGGAACAAACAGGAAGTTAACAAAATAAGAGCACTAACGGGGAGGTGAATACAAAAACAAGGAAAACCAACGGAAATGAAGTGACGGATCGTCGCACTTTCAGCATTAATGGTGCCTTCACAGATGTGTAAGTTACCCATGCCTTGGGCACTAATGCACCCCCATACCATCACACATGCTGGCTTTTTTAACTTTGTGTCGATAACAGTCTGGATGGTTCGCTTCCCTTTTGGTCCGGATGACACCATGTCGAATATTTCCAAAAACAATATGAAATGTGGACTCGTCAGACCACAGAACACTTTTCCACTTTGCATCAGTCCATCTTAGATGATCTCGGGCCCATAGAAGCGTTTCTGGATGTTGTTGATAAATGGCTTTCGCTTTGCATAGTAGAGCTTTAACTTGCACTTACAGATGTGGCGACAAACTGTATTTAGTGACAGTGGCTTTCTGAAGTTTTACTGAGCCCATGTGGTGATATCCTTTAGAGATTGATGCTGGCTTTTGAACTTTGCGTGGATAACAGTCTGGATGGTTCGCTTTCCCTTTGGTCCGGATGACACAATGTCGAATATTTCCAAAAACAATATGAAATGTGGACTCGTCAGACCACAGAACACTTTTCCACTTTGCATCAGTCCATCTTAGATGATCTCGGGCTCATAGTAGCGTTTCTGGATGTTGTTGATAAATGGCTTTTGCATAGTAGAGCTTTAACTTGTACTTACAGATGTAGCAACAAACTATTTAGAAACAGTGGTTTTTTGAAGTGTTACTGAGCCAATGTGGTGATATCCTTTAGAGATTGATGTCGGTTTTTGATACAGTGCAGTCTGAGGGATCGAAAGTCACGGTCATTCAATGTTGGTTTCCGGCCATGCCGCTTATGTGGAGTGATTTCTCCAGATTCTCTGAACCTTTTGATGATATTATGGAGCGTAGATGTTGAAATCCCTAAATGTCTTGCAATAGCTCTTTGAGAAACATTGTTCTTAAACTGTTTGACTATTTGCTCACGCAGTTGTGGACAAAGGGGTGTACCTCGCCCCATCCTTTCTTGTGAAAGACTGAGCATTTTTTTGGGGAAGCTGTTTTTATACCCAATCATGGCACCCAACTGTTCCCAATTAGCCTGCACACCTGTGGGAGGTTCCAAATAAGTGTTTGATGAGCATTCCAGTATTCATTGCCACCTTTCCCAACTTCTTTGTCACGTGTTGCTGGCCTCAAATTCTAAAGTTAATGATTAATCACAGTGCCGTCTGGATGAATTGGGATTTATGCCCGTTTATGATTGTTTTTCATTTTGCGGGGGACTGTCAAATGATTAATTACAGTGTGAAGTGAATTATATTTATATAGCGCTTTTCTCTAGTGACTCAAAGCGCTTTACATAGTGAAACCCAATATCTAAGTTACATTTAAACCAGTGTGGGTGGCACTGGGAGCAGGTGGGTAAAGTGTCTTGCCCAAGGATACAACGGCAGTGACTAGGATGGCGGAAGCGGGAATCGAACCTGCAACCCTCAAGTTGCTGGCACGGCCACTCTACCAACCGAGATTTAATTGTAATTAATTACGGTTAATGCTAATACATGATTGTTTTGCATTTTGTGAGAGGACTGTCTAATGATTAATTACAGTGCTGTTAATTATAATTAATCATAATTATTGTTCTTCCTTCATTCTATTTACACCGTTCCAACTTCAAAATGCTGCAATGAGGTGGCGATTTGTCCAGGGTGTACACCGCCTTCCGCCCGATTGTAGCTGATATAGGCACCAGCACCCCCCACGACCCCAAAAGGGAATAAGCGGTAGAAAAATGGATGGATGGAACTTCAAAATGTTCAGCCTCTTCATGAATCCTTCAACAATTGTAAAAAAAAAATCCCGGATTACCTAGAATTCCTAGTTTTGCAGGATTTTTTTCCCCATTCAAAGTGAATTGGCCTTTTCTCAAAGTTCCACAATTCCCACATTTTTAACCCAATTCAACCTTCAACACATTCTATTCCTCTTCTTGGGGCGGTTTAGCTCAGTTGGTAGAGTGGCTGTGCCAGCAACTTGAGGGTTGCAGGTTCGATTCCCGCTTCCATCATCCTAGTCACTGCCGTTGTGTCCTTGGGCAAGACACTTTACCCACCTGCTCCCAGTGCCACCCACACTGCTTTAAATGTAACTTAGATATTGGGTTTCACTATGTAAAGCGCTTTGAGTCACTAGAGAAAAAGCACTATATAAATATAATTCACTTCACTTCACTTCTTGGATATTCAAACTACCATTTTCCATCTTCAAAACTATTCCGGGAATTTCCAGAATTCTGTTTTTCCAAGCTCTATTTTGACCCTAAAATTTTTTTCATTTCTGTTTTTTCCTAAAATTCGAGGAATTTCATAATATTATTTTCTAAATTGAAAACGGTTACGTCAACATTTCTCGATCAATTCAAACAATTCCATTTTAACATAAAAAAAAAAAGATAATCTAATGTTAGCATGCTAACGTTTGATGCTAACATTTTAGCTAACATGTACTTATATCCTAATAGTCATGGATTTAGGTATGCTAGCCTTTCACCTGTTAGCATGATAATTTTAACATGCTAATGTTGGGACGCTCATATTTTACACCGAACAAAAATATAAACACAACACTTTTATTTTTGCACCCGTTTTTCATGCGCTGAACTCAAAGATCTATACACAAAAAGTACCTATTTCTCACAAATCCGTCAAATCTGTGTTAGTGAGCATTTCTTCTTAGCCAAGATAATCCATCCCTCCTCATAGGTGTGGGATATCAAGATACTGATTAAACAGCAGAATTATCGCACAGGTGTGCCTTAGACCTGTGGTTCTCAACCTTTTTTCAGTGATGTACCCCCTGTGGACATTTTTTTAATTCAAGTACCCCCTAATCAGAGCAAAGCATTTTTGGTTAAAAAAAAAGAGATAAAGAAGTAAAATACAGCACTATGTCATCAGTTTCTGATTTATTAAATTGTAAAACAGTGCAAAATATTGCTCATTTGTAGTGGTCTTTCTTGAACTATTTGGAAAAAAAGATATAAAATTAACTAAAAACTTGTTGAAAAATAAACAAGTGATTCAATTATAAATAAAGATTTCTCCACATAGAAGTAATCAACTTAAAGTGCCCTCTTTGGAGATTAAAATAGAGATCCATCTGGATTCATCAACTTAAACATTTCTTCACAAAAAAATTAATATTTAACATCAATATTTATGGAACATGTCCACAAAAAATCTAGCTGTCAACACTGAATATTGCATTGTTGTATTTTTATTTTCACTGTTTATGAACTTACATTCATATTTTGTTGAAGTATTATTCAATAAATAAAGGATTTTTTAATTGTTGCTATTTTTAGAACCTATTAAAAAAATCTCACATACCCCTTGGCATACCTTCAAGTACCCTCAGGGGTACCCATACCCCCATTTGAGAACCACTGCCTTAGGTTGTCCACAATAAAAGTCCAGTGTGAAATGTGGCGTTTTATCACACAGCAAAACGCCACAGATTTCGCAAGTTTTGAGGGAGCGTGCAGTTGGCATGCTGAGAGCTGTTGCCCGTGAATTAAATGTTCATTTCCCTACCATAAACCGCCTCCTAAGGCGTTTCGGGGAATTTGGCGGTACATCCAACCGGCCTCACAACCGCGGACCACATGTAACCACACCAGCCCAGGACCTCCACATTCAGCAGGTGCACCTCCATTATCGTCCGAGACCAACCACCCGCACAGCTGCTGCAACAATTTGTTTGCGTAACCAAATCATTTCTGCACAAACTGTGAGAAACCGTTTAAGGGAAGCTCATCTGCAGGCTCAACGTCCTCATCTGGGTCTCGACCTGACTGCAATTTGTCGTCGTAACCGACTCGAGTGGGCAAACGCTCACCCAAATAAAGCTAAACTGCAAATTTCAGAGTGGCCTTTTATGGTGGACAGCCTTAGCCACACCTGTGCAATAATCATGCTATTGAATTAGACTGACCGTACGTCCTCGTTTGCAGGACTGTCCGGGCTGTCCGGGCGGGGTTTCTTAAATGCCTCAAATGTCCGGCGTTTTGTGTCAAGGTTGCGTGTATTTTCAATGTACGTACAGGGTTAATTACATATAATTTCTGTACATGACTAATTGTTTTGCATTTTGTGGAGGGACAGAAAGACCTGAAAATGACTGTGTTGTAGTTTAACTACACATAAATACGTAATACACAAATGGAATGAAAGGAAAGATAAATCTTTTAGCATAAATCGGGTTACTGTGATGCTTTGCTGGCATCGTGGCGGGGTTGCGTTTACTTGATGGGCGGTATAGCTCGGTTGGTAGAGTGGCTGTGCCAGCAACTTGAGGGTTGCAGGTTCGATATCGCTTCCGCCATCCTAGTCACTGCCGTTGTGTCCTTGGGCAAGACACTTTACCCACCTGCTCCCAGTGCCACCCACACTGGTTTAAATGTAACTTAGATATTGGGTTTCACTATGTAAAGCTTTGAGTCACTAGAGAAAAGCGCTATATAAATATAATTCACTTCACTTCTAACACAGCCCAAAGGTAAGGATAATGATTTATTTATACACTCTAAAACAGACTAAGAACCAAAAACACTTGCACAATGGCATTATATAAACCAACCAACAGAACTAGCACGAGCTGGAAGAAACAAAAGACGCTAGCATGAGAGCTAGGGAAACGAATAAACAAAACAGCATGGAAGCTAATCAAGAACGAAAGTATTTACCACAATGTGGGAATGCGACGTCACCTGTTGCGTGAAAAGCAAACTAGAGTCCGAGGGCCAAAGGCGGTCTTAAATAGGGACAGAAATCAGGAGGCAGGTGTGCGTCGAAAAACAAGGCAGGTGACACTAATGCGTTGCTAAGGAAATGGAAACGAAACAGGAAGTGCCACCAGGAACTGAGGACGACAAATACCAGACAGAATGTGATAACAAAACCAGAACATGTCATGATCCAAATAGTGGATCATGACAGTTACAAATTGTGCTTTGAGTACTCACTCAGTCAGTCTTCCTACATTTCCCACAATGCCTTGCTTGCTGTGCTTCTTCCAGCTGCTGTCTTTTTTTGATCCATGACTAAAAATAAAAATAAAAGTGTAGTTATTTTGGTCAGCACTTGCAGCAACAGCATGTTTTGTTGTTGCACTTCTAATTAGGAGCGATGTTAAGGAGCAGTTTTAAAACCGGATCCTGTAATGAACTCACATTTTATTTTTGGTCGGGTCTACATTTGGATATGAAACAGATAAAAATGTCCACATTAAAGTTTTCTTTCGTCTTTTTCTCTTTGAGCGCTTGCCCTGGGATATTTGCAGACCCGGCAGGTCTGTCTGTCGCTGACTTGGTCCACTTTGGACACCATTACACTCTCAATGGACACAGTTGGACATAGTAAGTGTCATATGTCGCATTGTTTTGTAACCAAGGCACATTTTTGGCGGACACCAGCAGCAGAAATCATTAAAAAAACGAAACTCAGTTGACAGTAAAAAGTCGCAATTGATGGATATGACCAAGTTTATTCAGGTGTACTGGAGAGGAGGCTACGCCGGATAGTCCAACCTCGGATTCAGGAGGAACAGTGTGGTTTTCGTCCTGGTCGTGGAACTGTGGACCAGCTCTATACTCTGGGCAGGGTTCTTGAGGGTGCATGGGAGTTTGCCCAACCAGTCTACATGTGCTTTGTGGACTTGGAGAAGGCATTGGACCGTGTCCCTCGGGAAGTCCTGTGGGGAGTGCTCAGAGATTATGGGGTATCGGACTGTCTTATTGTGGCGGTCTGCTCCCTGAGCTTGGTCCGCATTGCCGGCAGTAAGTCGAACACTTGTCCAGTGAGGGTTGGACTCCGCCAAGGCTGTCCTTTGTCACCCATTCTGTTCAGAACTTTTATGAACAGAATTTCTAGGCGCAGTCAAGGCGTTGAGGGGATCCGGTTTGGTGACCGCGGGATTAGGTCTCTGCTTTTTGCAGATGATGTGGTCCTGATGGCTTCATCTGCCCAGGATCTCCAGCTCTCACTGGATCGGTTCGCAGCAGAGTGTGAAGCGACCGGAATGAGAATCAGCACCTCCAAGTCCGAGTCCATGGTTCTCGCCCGGAAAAGGGTGGAGTGCCATCTCCGGGTCGGGGAGGAGACCCTGCCCCAAGTGAAGGAGTTCAAGTACCTAGGAGTCTTGTACACGAGTGAGGGAAGAGTGGATGGTGAGATCGACAGGCGGATCGGTGCGGCGTCTTCAGTAATGCGGACGTTGTATCGATCCGTTGTGGTGAAGAAGGAGCTGAGCCGGAAGGCAAAGCTCAATCAATCAATCAATGTTTATTTATATAGCCCCAAATCACAAATGTCTCAAAGGACTGCACAAATCATTACGACTACAACATCTTCGGAAGAACCCACAAAAGGGCAAGGAAAACTCACACCCAGTGGGCAGGGAGAATTCACATCCAGTGGGACGCCAGTGACAATGCTGACTATGAGAAACCTTGGAGAGGACCTCAGATGTGGGCAACCCCCCCCCTAGGGGACCGAAAGCAATGGATGTCGAGCGGGTCTAACATGATACTGTGAAAGTTCAATCCATAGTGGCTCCAACACAGCCGCGAGAGTTCAGTTCAAGCGGATCCAAGACAGCAGCGAGAGTCCCGTCCACATGAAACCATCTCAAGCGGAGGCGGATCAGCAGCGTAGAGATGTCCCCAACCGATACAGGCGAGCGGTCCATCCTGGGTCCCGACGAGCGGTCCATCCTGGGTCTCGACTCTGGACAGCCAGTACTTCATCCATGGTCATCGGACCGTACCCCCTCCACAAGGGAGGGGGGGGGACATAGGAGAAAGAAAAGAAGCGGCAGATCAACTGGTCTAAAAAGGAGGTCTATTTAAAGGCTAGAGTATACAGATGAGTTTTAAGGTGAGACTTAAATGCTTCCACTGAGGTAGCATCTCGAACTGTTACCGGGAGCTCTCAATTTACCGGTCGATCTACGTTCCCATCCTCACCTATGGTCATGAGCTTTGGGTCATGACCGAAAGGATAAGATCACGGGTACAAGCGGCCCAAATGAGTTTCCTCCGCCGTGTGGCAGGTCTCTCCCTTAGAGATAGGGTGAGAAGCTCTGCCATCCGGGAGGAACTCAAAGTAAAGCCGCTGCTCCTTCACATCGAGAGGAGCCAGATGAGGTGGTTCGGGCATCTGGTCAGGATGCCACCCGAACGCCTCCCTAGGGAGGTGTTTAGGGCACGTCCAACCGGTAGGAGGCCACGAGGAAGACCCAGGACACGTTGGGAAGACTATGTCTCTCGGCTGGCCTGGGAACGCCTCGGGATCCCCCGGGAAGAGCTAGACGAAGTGGCTGGGGAAAGGGAAGTCTGGGTTTCCCTGCTTAGGCTGTTGCCCCCGCGACCCGACCTCGGATAAGCGGAAGAAGATGGATGGATGGATGGATGCATCAGTATAGCTCTTGTCTCAAAGTAGGTGTACTGTCACCGCCTGTCACATCACGCCCTGATTTATTTTGAATATTTTGGTGTTTTCCTGTGTTTTAGTGATTGACTTCCGCTCCTATTTTGGTGGGTTTTTCTCTTTTTTTGGTATTTTCCTGTAGCATATTTCCTGCACCGACTTTGTCTTAGCAATCAAGAATATTTCAGTTGTTTTGATCCTTCTTTGTGGGGAAATTGTCGATTGTCACGTCGTGTTAGGATGTACTTTGTCTTTGCCCCACAGTAAGTCTTTGCTGTCGTCCAGCGTTCTGTTTTTGCTCACTTTGTAGCCAGTTCAGTTTTAGTTTTGTTCTGCATAGTGTTGGATTTGGTTGTCTTTTTATTTCCTAGTCAGATTTTAGAACAGCTAAAGTGTGAGCCTTTTACATAGACCTTGAATTTGGAATGTTGGAATGAAGCCATAACTATCTGTTATCTCAACTGTCCGAGGTAGGGAGGAGAAGAAGAGGGGTGGGGGAGAGTGAGTGAGGAGGGAGAAACTGCCATTTTAGGATTAGATCAATTTGGACCGTGCCTTTGAAATGTTGTATCTAGATTGATCTCCCTAAGCGCTTTGGTCATAAAATATCAAAATGAGCAACCTCTGTCTCTGATTGATTTAAAACCAGTTTATGTGTCATAAAAGAACCTGGGGGCGTTGACCGAAGGAAGAACGGGTCAGAACGCAACAACTGCCTTTCCTTAGCTTCAATGCCTTTTCTTAGGAGTACTAACCTTTTGTTTATTTTAGATGTAAGCATTAGACACCGTTTTACCTGCACCCTGCCTCCCGCTGTTCCCCATATCTACAAAGTAATTAGAAAACCGGCTGCCACCTACTGATAGGGAAGATTATTACATGGTTACTCTGCCGAGCTCTTGAAACTGACAGTTTGTTTGTGTTTTAGTTTTTCCTCTGTATGTGTGTTTAGTATTTCCTGTTTTTAGTTCCTGTCAGCGCTCTTATTTCGTCTGTTTCCTGTTTTTTTCCCCCGTGCGCTGTTTTCCCTTCAGTTGCGGCTGATTGCTACCTGGCCACACCTGGTGTCAATCAGCCCGATTCGTATTTTACCTGCTTTGTTCCTCCAGTCAGTGCTGGATTATTGGATTGTCGATGTCACGTCTGTATTGTCACTTCTTTTCGCTCTGGTCGTTGCTTCCTGTCATGCATTATCGCTCCTGTTGTGTCTTTGCAGCGTAGCGGTAAGCTATATTTGTAGCTTACTGTTTTTTGTTCCCTGCTTCCAGTTTGTTTTCATATTACAAGTACGACTTCTGTTTTCCTGCTCGCTACCCGCTAAGCTTCCACGCTAAGCCCCTTTTTGTTTTTGATAGCTCCCATGCTAGCTCTTTTAGTTGGTTATCCGCCTCATGCGCGCTTTTTGTTGTACCCCTTTCGTTTGTTCTTGTTTTAGTATTTATATTAAATCATGTTTTCTCATTCAATGCCTGCCTCCTTCTCTGCATCTTGGGGTTCGTCACAAACTAACTCTGACATAGACAGCCCCGACACTCAACAACACACCATTTGCAGAATTTAATTACTGGTTTGCAAAAAATATTTTTAACCCAAATAGGTGAAATTAGATAATCTCCCACGGCCCACCAGACTGTATCTCACGGCACGCGAGTGTGTCGCAGCACAGTGGTTGAGAAACACTGATATATCACATGGTACAATGTAGCAATAAGGAGAGGGACAAGGGGACGCTAACATTAGCAACACTATGTTAGCTGCATGCTAACAGTACACTCACAATAGGCACTTTTCCACGGGAGGAACTTTTTCAGAAACTTCCCCGCTTACCCGGCTCAACAACATCCTGCTCGGTTATCGTATTTGTTGAGTAACTGTGGCGGTAAGCTGGCATTGTTGTGATGCGGGTGCGTTCTCTCAATAGTGCCGGCGGAATGGACACTGCCTCAAGTTAAGAAATGAAGATCTATTTATACTATAGAACAAACTAAGAACAGAAATACTTGCACAAAGGCACTAAAGACAAAAACCAACAGAACTAGCATGTGAGCTACAAAAAACTAAAGACGCTAGCATGAGAGCTAGGGAAATAAACAACCGAAGGAATAGCGTGGAAGCTAACGTACACAAAGTCTTTACCACAAGCTGAGATAGCGACGTCACCTGTTGCATCAAATACAAATTTAGACTGCGAGAACGAATGACAAAAAAGGGCAGGCTTAAATAGAGACAGAAATTAGGAGGCAGGTGCGTGTCAAAAACACAAGGCAGGTGACACTAATATGTAACTTGGCAACGGAACAAAACAAGAAGTGCCACCAGGAACTAAGGAGGTCAACTACTAAACAGGATGTGATAACAAAACAAAACCAGAAAATGACAGTAACTTTTCAACTCCAACATCTTCAGTTTACTTATTTCTGTTTGTTGGTGTTTTTTTTTGTTTTTTTTACAAAGTGTTGGTTGCATATCAGGGTTCGCTCATCTAGCTACCAGTGTTGTCCCGATACCAATATTTTGGTATCCGGTACCAACATGTATTTTGATACTTTTTGGTATTTTTCTGAATAAAGGAGACCACAAAAAAATCTTAGGGTACATTAAAAATATGTTTCTTATTGCAAGTTTGTCCTAAAGTAAAATAGTGAACATACTAGACAACTTGTTGTCAGAATAATCGTATGCAAGTTACCACAAAACTTTCTGTTTCCATGAGGACAAAAGCCGTCTTTGATCTTACCGAGCAAAAGGTTTCTAAAACGCCACTGTGTACGATGCGAAGCGACATAAAGGTGTCGGTTTCTTTAGTCTACTGTGATCCACAGGGAGATCTTGTCTTGACCCGAGATCTACGAAGCGGAGAGGAAGCGGGACCTGACGCCAGCTCCAGGCATCTTTTTTTTTTTTAACTGTTTTGTGACTGAGTGCAACAGCATTTTACGACCCCACCTCCCCTTAGAAACAGCTTTTGCTATGTAATCAGGGAAAGTCCAAATAAAAGAGGAGGCGCGCAACCATTTCGTCAGAGCGTGGTGGAAGACTGTACAAGAGTACAGCCCAGACTTTTCTCCTCACGAGCCAAATTGAATCCTGTCTCTGTTTAATTCCTTGCTTCTTGTCTGTTTAATAAATGTCATCGGTGTTTGAACCTAGTAGTACGTAAACAAACAAAGGCTCCGAATTTAGCTGTTGACGTATGCAGTACCATATTGTGTCACTTCTCATTCTATTATTTTGTCAAAATTATTAAGGACAAGTGGTAGAAAATGAATTATTAATGTACTTGTTCATTTACTGTTAATATCTACTTACTTTGTCTTTAAACATGTTCTATCTACACTTCTGTTAAAATGTAATAATCACTTATTCTTTTGTTGTTTTGGATGCTTTCCATTAGTCTGGGTGTCGATCCAGGTGATGCGCGTTTTTGTTCTCCCCAGGGATGCAAACGACACTCCGGACGAAAACGTAAAAGGTAGGATGATTTAATAAATAACACACAGTACTAAACAGAGAGAAACAAACAAAAGAACAACGTGCCGAATGCACCGCAAGCTAATGCTAACACTTAGCACGGAGTCTGGAAACAAAAGGACAGCGTGCCGAACGCACCGGAAGCTAAGGCTAACACTTAACACGGAGTCTGGAAACAAAAGGACAGCGTGCCGAACACACCGGAAGCTCAGGCTAACACTTAGCACGGAGTCTGGAAACAAAAGGACAGCGTGCCGAACGCACCGGAAGCTAAGGCTAACACTTAGCACGGAGTCTGGAAACAAAAGGACAGCGTGCCGAACGCACCGGAAGCTAAGGCTAACACTTAGCACGGAGTCTGGAAACAAAAGGACAGCGTGCCGAACGCACCGGAAGCTCAGGCTAACACTTAGCACGGAGTCTGGAAACAAAAGGACAGCGTGCCGAACGCACCGGAAGCTAAGGCTAACACTTAGCACGGAGTCTGGAAACAAAAGGACAGCGTGCCGAACGCACCGGAAGCTAAGGCTAATAATTAGCACGGAGACTGGAACCAGAAACATAAACGCGACTGTAGCTTACCGCAAACAAGGAACCCAGACAGACTGACGGGAGAAGGCAGGCTTAAATAATGTCTCTTGATTGGACACAGGTGTGTCCCAAAAAAACCGAGGCAGGTGAAAATCATACGTAACTATGGTGACAAAACAAACAAGGAAGTGCAACCAGGAACTAGAGAAGTCCAAAACTAACAGAACATAATACAAAAAGACTCAAACGTCTAAACATAGTGTGATCCGGGCAGCGGATCATAACAAATCCGATACCAAGTCGATACAGGATCATGCACTGGTCATATTCAAAGTCCGCATGTGTCCAGGGACATATTTCCTGAGTTTATAAACATAATATTAAAAAATAAAATAAAAAATGTAATGCTAAAAAATATTGATGTAATCATAGGCTCCTACGTGACCCCAAAAGGGATAAGCGGTAGAAAATGGATGGGCAGCACGGGGGGATAATGGGTTAGTGCATGTGCCTCACAATACGAAGGTCCTGGGGATAGGTTAATTGCGGTAGAAATTGGATGGATGGATAGTAGTATTAACAAAATACAATCTTGTACTTGGTATCATTACAGTGGATGTTAGGTGTAGAGACCGATACTTTTCAGAGGCGGTATAGTACCGAATATGATTTATTAGTGTCGCGGTACTATTGTTATGATCCGATGCCCGGATCATACCATATTGTAGTTTTGTTCCTTTTTATATCACATTCTGTTGTTTGACTTCCTTATTTCCTGTGTTTGTTCCGTCACCATGGTTGCTGATTAGTTTTCACCTGCCCCTTGCTTTCGACGCACACCCGTTTTTGCTGATTACTGCCTTATTTAAGCCAGCCCTTTCTGTTCATTCACTCTCGGATCCTAATTTGCTTTCACGCAACGACTGCTTTTTAAGTTCTTACTCGCTAGCTTTCACGCTTCGCCTTATTCATCCCTAGCTCTCATGCTAGTTGTTCTGTTTTTGTGGGGCGCTATAGCTAGGTTGGTAGAGCGGCCGTGCCAGCAACTTGAGGGTTGCAGGTTCAATCCCCCGCTTCTGCCATCCTAGCCACTGCCGTCGTGTCCTTGGGCAAGACACTTTACCCACCCACACTGGTTTAAAAATAAGTAAATAAAATCTAACTTAGATATTGGGTTTCACTATGTAAATCGCTTTGAGTCACTAGAGCAGTGGTTCTCAACCTTTTTTCAGTGATGTACCCCCTGTGAAAATTTTTTTTTGTAATTCAAGTACCCTCTAATCAGAGCAAAGCATTTTTGGTTGAAAAAAAAAATTAATTAAAAAGTAAAATACAGCAGTTTCTGATTTATTAAATTGTATAACAGTGCAAAAATATTGCTCATTTGTAGTGGTCTTTCTTCAACTATTTGGAAAAAATATTTAAAAATAACTAGAAACGTGTTGAAAAATAAAAAAGTGATTCAAATATAAAGATTTCTAGACATAGAAGTAATCATCAACTTAAAATTCCCTCTTTGGGGATTGTAATAGAGATCCATTTGGATTAATCAACTTCATTCTAAACATTTCTTTACAAAAAATAAATCTTTAACATCAATATTTATGGAACATGTCCACAAAAAAATCTAGCTGTCAACACTGAATATTGCATTGTTGCATTTCTTTTTCACAGCTTATGAATTTCCATTCATATTTTGTTGATTATTCAATAAAAATATTTATAAAGCATTTTTGAATTGTTGCTATTTTTAGAATATTTACAAAAAAATCTCACGTACCCCTTGGCATACCTTCAAGTACCCCCAGGGGTATGCGTACCCCCATTTGAGAACCACTGCACTAGAGAAAAGCGCTATATAAATATAATTCACTTCCCTTTTTGTGCCTTTGTGCCTAAGTGTTTCTGTTTGTTTCCCTAGCTCTCATGCTAGCGCCTTTCGTTTGCCTTTTCTGCCCTAACACCAGTGTTTTTGTTCTTAGCCCGTTTTTGAGTTGAATAAATCTTTATTTCTTACCATTCGCTGTGTTCTTACCTGAACGCATCCCCGGAAGAACAAATCCGGCATCACTATGCCCAGCTAACGTCACGACTATACTAATCCTGGTGTACCGTACAACCCTACTAGCTACAGTGGGTGTGGGTCAGAGGTGGTGTCATGTCTATGTCCACATGTTTTGAAGTGCACACACACACACACACACACACACACACACACACACACACACACACACACACACACACACACACACAGGAAGTAAGTGTACTTTGCGGAATTGAACCCCCCACATGCACACCCCCCCACACAGGGTGCAGAGCGGCGTCATTGTGGATGACAAGAGTCCGTGAAGCAGCAGCGGCGGGGCTTCCTGTCCCTTTTCTGTGAACTTGTTGTCGTGGCGACGGCGGGCCCTCCGTCAAACAGATTAGCTGACGCGCTTTGATCTTCAGGACGGAAAAGCCAGAAAGTGGAATCCTTAAATTGGCAACCGTGGTCCACATCAAATGGACCGCTGGCATGACGGCGCTGGCCCGGGTGCTCTTAAAGCAGCACTTTAGGAGATTGACTTACACGCGGAAACGTTTTATTGCACAAGATCATATCAGCCTGAGAGGACCGGGGGTCTGGGGTCTGGTTCTTCAAAGACCAGGTGTGGCCAGCTCCAATTTGGGAGCCCGTTTTATTTTATTTTATGAGAGAAAAATGCCATTTATGAGGGACTAGACTCCCTTCTCGTGTGACGAGGGAACACTTCACCATCCATACTTGGATCTGCTGTTCTCGGAAGTGAAGGACAGGTTATAGTCGGGCCAAAAGTTCGGCAAAGAAAAGTAGGAATTTGGGTTAAAGCAAAAGTTTGGATTTGTCTGAAAATACACACAATACATATATTTACTTGAAGCTGATTCTGCATTACTAATATGAACATGAAAACATTAAAGCAGAAGTAACAGAGAGAGAAATGTAAGTTCCCCAGTTCAAGTCCAAGGTAAAAGGTATGGAAGCAGCAAAGACATGTCAAACATATGACAAAGCTTAAGCTAGATTTACTATAACAATCTACAAGGTTAATACAGTTTGCTTTTATTTCTTCCCTCCATTTATCTGCTTTCTTTTGTAATTAAAGTTATCATTCCATGTGTGTATTGTTGCATTTGAAACAATTGTATTGTTGACAATAGAAGTAATTATTGTTATTATTCATGATCAATAGTACTATTTTGATTAGTATTTGCATTGCTCCATTTGAAGTGCGATAATGTTCATGGTCATTTCTGTGTTATATATATATATATATATATATATATATATCTACATATACACATTTGTATACACACACACACACACACATATATGTATATATATATATATATATATATATATATATATATATATATATATATATATATATATACATACACACAAACATATGTAGGTGTGGGAAAAATTGCAAGACTACTTCATCTCTACAGAACTGTTTCATGAAGGGGTTCCCTCAATCATCAGGAGGGAATGATGATTGAGGGAACCCCTCATGAAACAGTTCTGTAGAGATGAAGTAGTCTTGTGATTTTTCCCACACCTACATATTGCGCTCTACCACGGTATCGAGCACTATTCTCTGGATAATCCAATCAAGACATACATACATATATATATCTATATATATATATACACACACACACACACACACACACACACACATATATACATACATACATATACATGTATATATATATATATATATATACATACATATATATATATATATATATATATATATATATACATACACGCACACACACATATATACACATTATATATATATATACATACACATATATATATGCACTATATATATATACATACACATATATATGCAGTATATATATGTACATACACACATATATACATCCATACTATATATATATATATATATATATATATATATATATATATATATATATATATATATATATATATATAGTGATGTGCGGTCACATAAACCAACCTCCCAGGGACAGTTCTGTTTGTGTCAAACGCAGCAGCGTTGGTTTAAAAAGCCACTTTTCTGAATGCAAGTTAAATGAAAGTTTTCCCGTTTGGAGCTACCATTTAAACAAAACAAAGTATTGCATTTTTCAATACTTGATCAGGTCCCCTAAATTGCCTGGAACACAGAGTAGAGAAATCTCTGATCGGCACAAAGTTCAAATGAATCACAGCATTCCATGAATTAAAACAAATTACAACTTTAGCAGACTAACCTACATACATACACACTAATATATATATGTATATATATATATATATACCCATCCATCCATCCATTTTCTACCGCTTACTCCCTTTGGTGTCGCGGGGGGCGCTGGTGCCTATCTCAGCTACAATCAGGCGGAAGGCGGGGTACACTCTGAACAAGTCACAATCTCATCACAGATATATATACATTTATATATATCCATCCATCCATCCATTTTCTACCGCTTATTCCCTTTAGTGTCGCGGGGGGCGCTGGCGCCTATCTCAGCTACAATCGATCGGAAGGCGGGGTACACCCTGGACAAATCGCCACCTCATCGCAGATTTATATATATATATATATATATATATATATATATATATATATACACATACACATATGTATACACATATACATATATATACACACACATATATAAATGACATTTATATGCAGATATACATGGTTTTTTTATTTATTTATAATTTTTTATTTTATTTTTATCTCATTTATTTCCCTGAGGAAACTCTCCTGAAGGAATCAATAAAGTACTATCTATCTATCTATATGTATATATACATATATGTATGTCTATATATATATATATACACATATATATATGTATATATATACACATGTATATGTGTACATATATGTACATACACACATATATATGTATATATACATAGATATATCTACACACGTGTATATACAAATATATATCTACAAATACATATACATACATATATATATATATATATATATAATTCACTAACTGCTTCTTTGCTATCACTTTTACTATCATATTTGTACATATTATATTTGCTGATGCTCTTCTGTTGTTGTTGTCGTCTCTTTATCTTCTCCCCCACATTTCCCCCCTCCGTCTTTTTTTTTTTCATCCCCTCCTGCTCTGCTCCGACTTCGCCAAATATTTATATCTATTTTATAAAGTCAAAACAAATAAGGCAATGAGAGAAGTATCCCACACTCCCGAGTGGTTGGAGAGGACAAATAAATAAACAACAAACAAATAGTTTTACAACTTTTCCACAGTGATGCTTTACTTTGTCTCCAGCAGAGATGAAGTTGCAGTCAAACATTGTCCACTAGAAATGAGACAAAGTGCAGCGTCCCTCCTGTCTCACACACTTCATCAGCCTTCCAAACATGTCACTGACGCCATCCCTTGGCCGGCCCGTCCCTGTCATGTGACCTCCCAGCACTTTGGCGAGCAGACAGGAGGGTGGTCCGGGCCGGAATGAACACGCCAAAGTTATCATCAAACGCCTGCCTCACCATCATCATCATCATCTGTTCGAGAGAAGACTAAAGGACCGCCATGACCTCATCTTCTGGTTCCCCGCCGCCATCTTTTTCATGTCCTGTTCGCTCAGCATCCAGCTTGAACTTCGCCGAGTTTTGTTGTTGTTGTTGAAGCGCACTTTGGCAGCTCCCATCCACAAACATTTGGTTTGCATTTTTTACATTTATTTTTGAACGCACACAAATCAGAGCTTGTCAGCAGCAAAGGTCTTCCATGGTGTCGCCAGGCCGCGTTCCAAAGATGGAACCCGGGCTGACTGACGCCATTCGCCGTGACAGATGTGCCGCAGGGTGAGCTCAGGGCGTATTTCTTTGAATTGCCGCCGGGGCGCTAATTATTTTAAAACCTCTTCTCACTCCGGCACTTACCAAAGGCATGTGGTAAATTTAGGCCTGCACTTATAAATTTGAGTGTGATGTAAGGATACCATCATGAAAAGCACATTTAATAAAAAAAAAACGTTATTATGGTCTTACTTTTACTTATAAATTAAGTCCATGCGCAGCTCCTTCTGATCAAAAGCATCAAAAACTTGTTTATAGAAGTCTTCCTTATCTTTCTTCAGTTTTAAAAGTCTCTCTTTCTCGATGGAGATCTTCCTTTATTACCTCCTGCTTCGATTGAAAGTCCAGTTTAGAAAACTATTTTATTTTAGATATGTAATCCTCCATGTTAAAAGTGCAAGCGAGAGGAACAAATAAACACACGGTGCTCACTCTTGCTGCTTGTTGTCACTTCTTCTGCAGCCAAGTAGTCGCAAGAAGGATCACTAGCGCCCTCTACCACCAGGAGGCGGGAGTCATTTAATGACTCATATTTGACACACGCAGCTACGGTATATTAATAAAACATAGCTGCTTACTGTTCTTTTTAGCATATTCGATAGCTTGGAGCTTACATCCTACTGAATAGCTCTTAATCTTCTTCCCTTTATGCGGTTTCAAATTGTCAGCCTCCTCCATTTTGAAAATGATGACAGGTGAAGTGTCACTCGTGACGTGACGAGTTTGACCCGGTGGAAATTCTAGGCATATGTTAATTATTTTGCGAAACGAGTTTGACCCGGCGGAAATTCTAGACATGCGCTAATAAAAATAATACTTTGCAAAACAAGTTTTACCCGGCGGCATATATATATATATATATATACACACACATATATATATACATATACATAAATACATATATACATATATATATAAATACATATATATATATATATATATATACATACACAGACAATTTTTTTAACCCAATGCGGCCCCCGAGTCAAAAAGTTTGAAGACCCCTGATTTAGAGTAAAATAGCCAACATAATTGATCTTTAACATCCTGGTGCCTTTCTCTTTGTACAAAGATGTCAGCGTCAGCTCGTTTATCTGCGGCCTGACCTTTTTTTTTTTTTTTTCCCTTTCTTGGAAAAACACAAGGAGAGAAGATGATGGATGAGAACCACATAAGATGTTTGTGTTCAAACGTCGCACAACACCTATGCATGTGTGCAACGTGTGTGTGTGTGTGTGTGTGTGTGTGTGTGTTTTCTGGCTATGCTTACTTAATGGGGACATGGCTCTGTTTACACAGTCACCTTTAGGGGACTTCTGACGGTATGGGGACAAAAAAACAGGTCGCTTAAAGTGAAACCTTTTTTAAATTATAGTCAGATCCATTCTGAAGATGCCTAAGTGATTTTTAAGCTTTGGCCCATAAAACATGTTTACTGGTTAGTTTGAGTGTGAGACATTTGCACACCGGCCCCCTCATCAGTCCATCCTAGATGAGCTCGGGCCCAGAGAAGCCAGCGGCGTTCCTGTGTGTTGTTGATAAACGGCATTTGCTTCGCATAGCAGAGTTTTAACTTGCACTTACAGATGTAGCGACCAACTGTAGTTCCTGACAGTGGTTTTATGAAGTGTTCCTGAGCCCATGTGGTGATATCCTTTACACACTGATGTCGGTTTTTGATGCGCTACCGCCTTAGGGGTCAAAGGTCCGTGATATCATCGCTAACGTGCAGTGATTTCTCCAGATTCTCTGAACCTTTTGATGATTATACGGACCGTAGATGGTAAAATCCCTAAATTCCTTGCAATAGCTCGTTGAGAAATGTTGTTCTAAAACTTTTCAACAATTTGCTTACAAATTGGTGACCCTCGCCCCATCCTTGTTTGTGAATTACTTGACATTTCATGGAAGCTGCTTTTATACCCAATCATGGCACCCACCTGTTCCCAATTAGCCTGCACACCTGTGGGATGTTCCAAATAAGTGTTTGATGAGCATTCCCCAACTTTATCAGTATTTTTTGCCACATTTTCCGACTTCTTTGTCACGTGTTGCTGGCATCAAATTCTAAAGTTAATGATTATTTGCAACAACAAAAAAAGTTTATGAGTTTGAACATCAAATACGTTGTCTTTGTAGCATATTCAACTGAATATGGCTTGAAAAGGATTTGCAAATCATTGTATTCTGTTTATATTTACATCTAACACAATTTCCCAACTCATATGGAAACGGGGTTTGTATATAAAGATTTGTATTTACGTCATTATAATAATATATACATACTATGCAAATATAAAAAAGGTTGTTGTGAAAAATGAGTTGGAATTGCACAAGAAAAAGGTCACAATTTCACAAGAAAAACTCAGAATTTTGGCGGTATTATAATAAAAGTTGTAATTTTACTTCGCGAAAGTCACAATTTTACAATAAAAACTGAACATTTGTGTAATATTGTGCTAAAAGTTGGAAGTTTACTCACTAACAGTCGCAATTGTACAAGAAAAGCTGAACATTTTGGTAATTTTATGAAAAGAGTCGTAATTTTACTCCACAAAAGTCAAGACTTTCTAAGAAAAGTTTCAAATGTTGGCGATATAATATTAATCGAACATTGACTTGGCAAAATTATGACGAAAGTCATATTATTACTCAAAAAATTTCACTTTTTTACAAGAACAACATAAAACATCTGCAATATTGTGATAAAAGTCTGAATTCTTATATGACAAATGTCGGCATTTTGCACTAAAATTTGATAATTTTTACAAAAAAGTAATAATTTTACATAAAAAAGTAACAATTTTACGAGAAAATATTGCAATATTACGGAAACAGAAAGAATATGAGAAATTGTTCCCAATTTTATAAGAAAAAGTCGACACATTGTGAGAAAAAGTATCTCTCTCTCTCTCTATATATACATATTTATATATATTATTTATATTTATTATATTTATTTATTAATATTGACCACAGGGGGTGCATTTAAATTTTTCACACACACTTATTACACTTGTTGGCCAGAATAGGAGCACTTCCAATTTTTACACACACTTGTTTTTTCATATGTTGACCAGAGTGGGAGAACTTTTAAAACCGACACACAGATAAAAATCCCTCCTTTTTGGGACCACCCTAATTTCGATACATTTCACCACCAGGGGTGCAAATGAGACATTCTCTATTAGATGCAATGGTTTGCCGTAATGGGATCATGGTTTATGTCCTAACTTGTTCACCGGTCCTCATATGGAAGCTACTTTACCTTGTTGATGTCTCAAGAAGGGTAGAAATACAAGAACACACACACACATTTGTGTGTATATATATATATATATATATATATATATATATATATATATATATATATATATATATATATATATATGTATATATATGTATATATATACACACATATATATATAAATAAATAAATGGTAAATGGGTTGTACTTTTCTACCTTCACATTCACCCATTCCCACACTGATGGAGGGAGCTGCCATGCAAGGCGCTAACCAGCACCCATCAGGAGCAAGGGTGAAGTGTCTTGCTCAATGATATAACGGACGTGACGAGGTTGGTACTAGGTGGGGATTGAACCAGGGACCCTCGGGTTACACACGGCCACTCTCCCACTGTGCCGCGCCACGCCATCCCCCAATATATATATATATATATATATATATATATACATACATATATGTATATTTATATGTATATATATGTATATATATATGAATGTATATATATATATATATATGTATATATATATATATATGTACATACACGTATACATACATACACATATACACAGGACGATTTTTTTTTTTTAATTAAAGTCAACATATTAGAAATAAAAATAATGACTTAAACATGTTAAAGATGTTCTAGCAGTAAAATGAACTCATCTTTCTCACTTGTTTGTACAACGTTTTTAGTGACACAAGGACAATTAAAAGCTTGATTTGCATGACATCATGAAAGAAAAACTTTCCTTGTGGCCAAGATACTAAGTCTGACCCCGCCCACGTGCATACACATGCCACTTAGCTAAGAAGCAGGCTTCGCTACACGTCCTAAAAACTATCTAAAAACTATCTATGTCAGTCAGCTACAGACTGACATAGATGGATAAAGTAAACAACTGTGCTCCTCTGTCGCAGACAAACACGACGCATTGGCATCGAAGCTTCAGACCGCCAGTCGGGCTTATTTATACACTTTTAACACACTTCTCTGAGACCTCGCACACTTTTTAGAAGATGACAACATGAGACTTATTTATACACTTTTAACACACTTCTCTGAGACCGCACACTTTTTAGACGACGACAACATGAGACTTATTTATACACTTTTAACACACTTCTCTGAGACCTCGCACACTTTTTAGAAGACGACAACATGAGACTTATTTATACACTTTTAACACACTTCTCTGAGACCTCGCACACTTTTTAGAAGACGACAACATGAGACTTATTTATACACTTTTAACAAACTTCTCTGAGACCTCGCACACTTTTTAGAAGACGACAACATGAGACTTATTTATACACTTTTAACACACTTCTCTGAGACCTAGCACATTTTTAGAAGATGACAACATGAGACTTATTCATACACTTTTAACACACTTTTCTGAGACCTCGCACACTTTTTAGAAGACGACAACATGAGACTTATTTATACACTTTTAACACACTTCTCTGAGACCTCGCACACTTTTTAGAAGACGACAACATGAGACTTATGATCCAAAATTGAACATTGAACAAACGCATAAAAATGACCTGAAATAACCCAACAAAATCCATAAAGTTTCAGTAATGCCACCCACACACACACACACACACACACACACACACACACACACACACACACACACACACACACACACACACACACACACACACTCTCTGCCAAATAGTGAGCTCAGATGAATCTTCTGGTCGTCACACAAGGCTTCCAGTGTAGAAGCTGATAACGTTATATAAAAAAAAAAAAAAGATTCCGCCCGGCCCGAGTGGAGTCGTGTGTGTGTGTGTGTGTGTGTGTGTGTGTGTGTGTGTGTGTGAAGATGAAAGCAAATATTCTCAACATGGTCATCCATAGATTTTTTCCGCTGCACATTTTAGGAGACAACAACTAACAACAACAGCAACCCACACTCTCACCGGCCACAACATTAGGTACACCAGCAAAATGTCGTCACATCCAAGACTTCAAGTCAGTCTTGATAGCAGAAATTATGTCCTTTTTGGCAGTTTTTTTACAGGAAGGGGCGGAGCCAAGAGGTTAAACTACTCAACATGTTTTAATTACGTCGATAATCTCTGCCCCGGCATCTAACTCACAGCTGTGCCTTCTCTTCTCTCAGAGGCCCCAAACCACGACCTGTCAATCAGGGCCACAAGCCCAGGAATTTCATCAAGAGTGAGACCTCTGCTGGTTCACATCTGTACCAATATTTACCCTTTTTTTTTTAACTACTTCAAATTTCCGGTATGTTTTACATCAGTCACGGCTCCTTGATTCATTTCCAATTTTCAAAGGTTTCTAAAAAAATATATATATAAAAACATTTAAAAAAAAGGGTTGTGATTACCGTATTTCCTTGAATTGCCGCCGGGGCGCTAATTAATTAATTTAAAAACCTCTTCTCACCAAAGGCATGCAGTAAATTCAGGCTTAAAAATTTGAGTGTGATGTAAGGATACCATCATGAAAAGCACATTTCATAAAAAGAAACGTTATTATGGTCTTACCTTTACTTATAAATGAAGTCCATGCGCAGCTCCTTCTGATCAAAAGCATCGATAACTTCTTTATAGAAGTCTTCCTTATCTTTCTTCAGTTTTGAAAGTCTGTCTCGATGGAGATCTTCCTTTATTACCTCCTGTTTCAATTGAAAGTCCAGTTTAGAAAACTGTTTTATTTTAGATATGTAATCCTCCATGTTAAAAGTGCAAGCGAGAGGAAAAAACAAACGATCGCTGCTTGTTGTCACTTCTTCTGCAGCAGAGTAGTCGCAAGAAGGATCACTAGCGCCCTCTACCACCAGGAGGCGGGAGTCATTTAAGGACTCATATTTGACACACGCAGCTACGGTATATTAAAAAAAACATAGCTGCTTACTGTTCTTTTTAGCATATTCAATAGCTTGGACCTTAAATCATACTGAATAGCTCTTAATATGCTTCCCTTTATGCGATTTCAAATGATTGAAATCAGCCTCCTCCATTTTGAAAATGATGACAGGTGAAGTGTCACTCGTGACGTGACGAGTTTGACCCTGCGGAAATTCTAGGCATATGCTAATTATTTTGCAAAACGAGTTTGACCGAGCGTAAATTCTAGACATGCGCTAATAAAAATAATATTTTGCGAAACAAGTTTGACCCGGCGTTAATCCTGAGCCGGCGGTAATGCTAACCATGCGCTAATTATTTTGCGAAACAAGTTTGATCCGGCAGTAATTCTAGGCAGGCACATACTACATACCCGGCGGCAATTCATGGAAATACGGTATAGCGCTTACCAGCAGGGGCTGCCGTGTGTTTCTCGTTGTCAGGTTTGTGCTCAGCGTAGGCCGGGCTGGGTGATGAAAGAAGAAGAACAGGTGGTGAGACAGACGTGATCTCTCATCGAGAACATCTGGACCCGACCTTAAAGTGATCATTCTTGCTGCTTTCACCTAATGGCCTCCCCCGGGTCGACACACCTTGTCTGTCATGTTAATAATAAAACATTCCTCAAAGGTCCTCTTCTTGACCTTCACCCAGACCCAGTTTACACTTTGAAAGGCAATAAAGATGATGATTAAATGCAGGGAAATTCTACTTAGGACTATACTTGTTTTTGGTACGTCTTTGATTTTCAAAGATTGAATCATGTTCCTACCTGCACGCCTTGTCCAGAGTAGTCCGTCTGCATCCTGGGAGAACAAAATAATAGAATGGAAAATGATACAATGTGTTACTGCAAAATTAGTTTGCTTACTTACTAATAAAAGACAAGTTAAAGGCCTACTGAAATGAGATGTTCTTATTTAAACGGGGATAGCAGGTCCATTCTATGTGTCATACTTCATCATTTCGCGATATTGCCATATTTTTGCTGAAAGGATTTTGTAGAGAACATCCACGATAAAGTTGGCAACTGGAGAAAAGCCCTGCCTCTACCGGAAGTCGCAGACGATGACGTCACGTGTTGATGTTTCCTCATATATTCACATTGTTTTTAATGGAAGCCTCCAACAAAAACAGCTATTCAGACCGAGAAAACGACAATTTCCCCATTAATTTGAGCGAGGATGAAAGATTTGTGTTTGAGGATATTGATAGCGACGGACTAGAAAAAAATATATATGTTTATATACACATATATATGTATATATATATGTATATATATGTGTATATATATGTATATTTATATGTATATTTATACACATACTGTATATATATATATATACACATAAATATACATATATACACACATATATAAACATATATATATACATATTTATACACACACTGTATACATATATATATACACACAAATTTATACGCATATATACACACACATATATATATATACATACAAATATATATCTATATATACACACAGATATATATACACGCATATATATACACATGTATATATACATACACATATATATACACACACATATATATATATATATATATATATATATATACATACATATATATACATATACACACATATATATACATATATATATTTATTTATTTACATACATACATAT
This sequence comes from Nerophis ophidion, assembly GCF_033978795.1. Classification (NCBI taxonomy): domain Eukaryota; kingdom Metazoa; phylum Chordata; class Actinopteri; order Syngnathiformes; family Syngnathidae; genus Nerophis; species Nerophis ophidion. Next base: position 4,881,775 of record NC_084624.1, read on the forward strand.
ATATGCATATATATATATATATATATATATACATATACACATAAATATATATACATATATACTGTAGTGGCAATCTTCACCTTTAAATGTTCTAATGTATTGTCACTACTCAACAGGTTTGAGGGAGTGATCCTAAGCAGTAGCAAACATTGCATTGAAGTGAGGTCCAGTCAGAAGTACAGTTAATGCATATTTATTAATAAATTTGCAGGGTGAATGAAACATACCATGGATTATTGTAGTGACATTGTGCCATATGTTCTCCTGTCTTTCCTGCCTGTTGCTGTCTGCTGTTGTTGTTGTCTGCTGTTGTGTGCCGTTGGTAAGAACGGTTTGTGCTCCCACACCTGAGTCCTTCCTAATCAGCTCACCTGTGCTCCTATATATGCCTTCAACCCTGCACTCCTAAACCAAAAAGCCCGCCACCTAGTGACAAAAGGAAGTAATGCCAACACAAAAATAAGAATGCCTAAAATGGCTCCAACATATACACATACATATTTATATATACACATATACATCTATATATATAAACATAAATATATACGTGTATATATACACACACATATATACACATAGATACATGCACACATATATATATATACGCATATATATACACATGTATATACACATACACATATATATATACATACATATATATATACACACATATATATATACATACATATATATATATTTATCTACATACATATATATACATATACACATAAATATACACATACATATTTATATATACACATATACGTATATAAACACATATACATCTCTATATATATAAACACATACATATATATAAACATAAATATATACGTGTATATATACACACACATATATACGAATATATATACATACATACATACACACATATATATATACGCATATATATACACATGTATATATACATACACATATATATACACACACATATATATATACATATACACATATATATATATACAAATATATATATATATATTTATTTACATACATATATACATATATATATATACATATACACATAAATATATATACATATATACACATACATATTTATATATACACATATACATATATACACACACATATACATCTATATATATATACACACATACATATATATATAAACATAAATATATATGTGTATATATACACACACATATATAGGAATATATATACATACATACACACATATATATATATACGCATATATATACACATGTATATATACATACACATATATACACACACATATATATACACATACATACATATATATATATACATATATATATATATATACAAATATATATATATACATACATATAAATATTTATTTACATACATATATATACATATACACAAATATATACACATACATATTTATATATACACATATATGTATATACACACATATACATCTATATATATACACACATACATATATATATAAACATAAATATATACGTGTATATATACACACACATATTCATATATATATATACACACACACACATGCACGCACACATACTGTATGTACGTGTGCGTGAGATGAATGTAATTAAAGCTTATTTTAATGAGACTCTTGTCTTTTCTGGGAAGTATGTGGCAGTGGCAGATCTCCGTGGAGCCACACTGGAGACAGGAGGCTTGTGGTCGGCACCAGAGAACCACGCCGGCCCGAGTAATGGAAACCGGGTGTTTCGCACCACGCGCATGCGCACACGACTGAAGCGAGCCTGAGAGCCACGCAGTATCACGCCGACACGAACATGTGCAATTATAATTCACGCACACGCGCATCAAAGAAACCGGACGGCAGGAAAATACCCAGCTTTGGAAATATGTGCACATTTGCATGCACGTCCACGCGTGGCAGCTCATGCATACATGCAAACAAATAAGCGCTCTCGGCTTCGCGCACACGCACGCGTGACTGCACCTCTGCACGCACGTCTCATCAAAAACACGCGTGCAAAGTCCCCATTACACATGCGTGCGCACGCACACACGCGAAAGGCGCTTAGAGCACGCACACAATAAGCCCTCGTCATATCTCGTCCCAGCCTGCTGCTCCAACACGCACACAGCAAGCAGGAGACACGACCCACTGCAGCAACACCCCACTCAGGTGCTACTGTCCGACGGAAGTATTGCAAAATGCTTTTTGGGGGGCAAAGCAACAGGTCAGTGTGCGCAGGACGCCCTCTGGTGGCGAACTGACACATTGCAGCAGAGTCCAAAGTTTCCACTGCAAAGTGCGTGACGGCTCCCACGAACAATCACGCGCTCGTCCTTGTGACAGGAGTTGACCTACTTCTGCAAAATGGCGACAGAGCCGGAAGTCCCAAATAAAAAAAAATAAAAAAAAGTAAAACAAAGGTAAAATATGAGAAGATTTTAGTGGGGAGAACGTGATAACACGTTTTTAGTTTTTTGTACAAAATAAAAATATTAAAAAAAATATTGTTGGTCGATTTTTATGAGATTCATAAACATTATAGTAATACATACAATATATTTTTGCATTACAATAGTTTGTGAAAACATAAATAAATGGCATTAGTGTACTTTCTTTCACCTGTAAAAACGTAAAGCTCGTTTCCACCTAACATCCATCCATCCATCCGTCTTCTACCGCTTATCCGAGGTCGGGTCGCGGGGGCAGCAGCCTAAGCAGAGAAGCCCAGACTTCCTCCCTCTCCCCAGCCACTTCGTCCAGCTCCTCCCGGGGGATCCCGAGGCGTTCCCAGGTCAGCCGGGAGACATAGTCTTCCCAACGTGTCCTGGGTCTTCCCCGTGGCCTCCTACCGGTTTGACGTGCCCTAAACACCCCCCTTGGGAGGTGACCAGATGCTCGAACCACCTCATCTGGCTCCTTTCCATGTGGAGGAGCAGCGGTTTTACTTTGAGTTCCTCCCGGATGGCAGAGCTTCTCACCCGATCTATAAGGCCGCTTGTACCCGTGATCTTGTCCTTTCAGTCATAACCCAAAGCTCATGACCATAGGTGAGGATGGGAACGTAGATCGACCGGTAACGAGAGCTTTGCCTTCCGGCTCAGCTCCTTCTTCACCACAACGGATCGATACAACGTCCGCATTACTGAAGACGCCGCACCGATCCGCCTGTCGATCTCACGATCCACTCTTCCCTCACTCGTGAACAAGACTCCTAGGTACTTGAACTCCTCCACTTGGGGCAGGGTCTCCTCCCCAACCCGGAGATGGCACTCCACCCTTTTCCGGACAAGACATGTGGACTCTCACTCGGAGGTGCTGATTCTCATCCCGGTCGCTTCACACTCGGCTGCGAACCGATCCAGTGAGAGCTGAAGATCCCGGCCAGATGAAGCCATCGGGACCACATCATCTGCAGAAAGCAGAGACCTGATCCTGCGGCCACCAAACCAGAACCCCTCAACGCCTTGAATGCGCCTAGAAAATCTGTCCATAAAAGTTATGAACAGAATCGGTGACAAACATATCCATGGAAAAAAACAAATAGTAGAGTGAAAGTGAAATACTAAATTAAGGTTATCATGAACACAAGAATATCATATTTTCTTAGGAAAAGCTGTCATTTTAATCATTTAGACTCGTTTTCACACAGAAATGTATCCTAAACTGAAACTTTTTTTTGTTTTTGTCGTCAAAAAAGCAACTTATTTTGCATCAAACATCATATTCATTGTAATAGTCCCACTTTCCCCTGTTTTAGTATTAAATAAACTTAAATCCTGCATAATTAAAAGCTCTTCACAACAGCATCAAGAAGCAAACGTAGGAAAACACAGCAAATGGTGTTTATTGTCAAAGCGTCAGACAACATAATTGATATATTTATATATTTGTGTGAGTGTGTGTGTGTGTGTGCATAATTCCTTATTGTGAACTGCAATTGTGCAACAACCTAAGCGAGCGTATGTACACAAGGTCTATCCTCCACTGCTGATAGGCGGGTGACACTTCCATACTGTATAACAGTAAATCTAGTCAAGCGGCCCCGCAATCCAACACTTTGGTCTGACTCTGAATGGCGACTGACTCGTACAGTGTAGTAATAATAATAATAATATTCAATCAGTACAACTAAACACGTCCATTAAAAACATTCACATGAATATACGCAACTAATGTTAAACCCAAGCTCCGCCCTCACCCCAAACTCCCTTTTTGGCGCCATAAAAATCCATGAGGGTTATCCCCAGGGGTGACCAAAGTGCGGCATTGGGGCCATTTCCAGTCCTGGGCATATTAAAATAGAATTACATTAATTTGCTTTGTCAGCTATTATGTTGTTTTGTTCGGTGAGTTCAGTATTAATGTACCCACTTTGGATTGTTTTTCTACTTTTGGACACCCCCGGTTAAAACAAACATTTAAATGTTAGAGACCCCGCCAAAGTAAAAGTGGTAATGAGCAATTGCAGTGCAGTGTGAAAAATAGATGTATAGTAGCGTGAACTAAACATTTACATGAGTTTACACATGGAGACGCCATCTTTCCAACCATGGCAAGTCTTTCCAACATGCGCCGCTCTCTCCGTGGGCCCGCCCCCATCCGTTAAATGTCCGTGGCTTGCCTCCCCCCTGCCCGTCAAGAGTCTGTTTGTCGGGGTTTGGGGTCCAAAAGCGCGCCCCCCTCTCCCTCCCTGCCACCGCTCAGCAGTCAGAGTTGTGCGAGTGTGCCGCCGTCTCCAGCTTCCAGTCCCTCTGGTCGTCGGTGGCGTGCTGCGAGGCGGCCGGCGACAGCGACATCTGTCTGCGGGGGTTGCCGCTGTGCATGGTGTTCCAGTGGCGCTTCAGGTCCGAGGCTTTGATGAAGGCCTTGTCGCACGAGCCGCAGTTGAACGGCCGCTCGCCGCGGTGCTGCCGCTCGTGGTCCTTCAGGTGCGACTTGTGCTTGAAGGCCTTCTCGCAGAGCTGGCAGGCGAAGGGCCGCTCGTTGCTGTGCACGCGTTCGTGGCGCTTGAGGTCGGGCCCGCGGATGAAGGCCTTCCCGCACACCACGCAGCGGTGCGGCTTGAAGCCGGAGTGGATCTTGAGGTGCTCCTTGAGGTGGGCGGCGGTGGTGAAGGCCTTGGGGCAGTGCTCGCAGCCGTAGGGCCGGTTGGCGGTGAGCAGGCGCTCCTTCTTGGCGCTGTGCTCCAAGGGCTTGGCGCCGGCGCTCGGGCAGGAGCCGTGGTCGCGGTGGCCATACAGCAGGTACTCCAACTTCATGTCGCTGGTGGACGACGAGCCCCAGCCGTGGGCGTGGGCGTCCTTGGCCATGCCCGTGTTGTAGCCGTGCGGCTGCGGCACGTGGGACGCCCCCGCGCCCATGCCGTCCATGCCCTGGTCGTAGAAGCTGTTCTTCCTCACCTCCTCCATGGCCAGCTCCTTCAGGATGGCGTCCTGGGCTCGCAGGCCGTGGTCGCCGGGGGCCTGGTTCTCCCGCGTCTTCATGTTGGTCAGCTCCCGCTTCTGCGAGCACAAGTTATCCAGGAAGTTGATGCCCAGGATCTGGCCGGACGACATCATCATGTTGATGTCCTTCTTCCTGACGGCCAGGCGAGCCGTGTACATGTAGTTGAGCACCTCCTCGAAGATGTCCGAGCGGATGAAGTCTAGCTCCACGATGGAGTTGTCGTCGTCGTTCTGCTTCTTGAAGAGCTTCTTGAAGTAGTTGCTGCAGGCCGCCAAGACGCAGCGGTGAGCCCTGAATTCGATATTCTCCACCACCACCACTACGTCACAGTGCTCACCTTCCATCCGCTGCTGGTTCAGCATCTTCAGGAACGTCGCCTTGTGGTCGTAGTCGACGTAGCGCAATAATTCGGACATGTTTCCGCCGGAATGGGAGCAACCTGGAGGGGAGGGACCAACACCAGTCAGTGACGGAAGACTTCCAGGACTACTAAGAGTACAGTTGGTACAAAATGCGACTGCTAGACTTTTGACAAGAACAAGAAAGTTTGATCACATTAAGCTAGGGCTGGGCGATATATCGATATATCCCGGGTTTGTCTCTGTGTGATATAGAAAATGACTATATCGTAATGGGGCAGTATAGCTCAGTTGGTAGAGTGGCCGTGCCAGCAACTTGAGGGTTGCAGGTTAGATTCCCGCTTCCGCCATCCTAGTCACTGCCGTTGTGTCCTTGGGCAAGACACTTTACCCACCTGCTCCCAGTGCCACCCACACTGGTTTAAATGTAACTTAGACATTGGGTTTCACTATGTAAATCCCTTTGAGTCACTAGAGAAAAGCGCTATATAAATATAATTCAGTTCAGTTAATATATGTTCTCACGCAGGACTTTTAACTGCGGACGTACACTTCAGGCTCTTTCCTGGGTCTCCTCGTAGACAAGCCAGCGAACATTTGTCAAAAACTGTCACGTCACATGCACACTCTCGAAGGGCAGAGAGCTAGCGACGTGGCTAACGTTAGCTGCTAACGTAGCCGTACGAGAGAAAGATGCTGCGGATCTGGTAACAAATGAAGGAAGACTTCATTCCCAATAAAAACCGCAGGGGGTCCATCGTCTGGCGGTGGTTCGGCTTCAAGTGGGAATATGTCGAACAGACAACCGTAATTTGTCAAGTGTGGGGCAAAAGCGTTGCTATAAAAAGTAGCATTATTGCTAATATGTAGCATTGTTTGTAAAGTCACTCACTAGAGAATGAAGAGAATTTCATAACCTTAGAAACACACCACATAGTGAAGGATGAATACTATTTGATTTCCTATTATGCAGCTCATTTTTATTTGACACTTAAATGTCTCTGACAATCTTGCACTTTCTGTTTTGGAAATGACTTAAATCAGGGGTGCCCATTACGTCGATCGTGAGCTACCAGTCGACCGCGGGGGGTGTGTCAGTCGATCTCCAGCCGGGCTTTTAAAAAAAATATACCTAAAAATGAGTGATCATCAATCTTCACCAAGACGTCACTTAAATGACATTCACGGTACCGGAGGGTCTTGTGAGATGACGCTGGCTGCTGCAAGATCATTATTATGAAAATATGACCGAGAGGAAGGCGAGAAACACTTTTTATTTCTACAGACTCTCGCGCCGTACCTTCCGTCAAAACTCTAAAGGCCGACTGCACATTTCCTATCTTCACAATAAAAGCCCTGCTTCATGCTGCCTGCGCTAACTAAATACAGAGTCTCGGAAAACTGGCGTGCACAAGCGATCCCTCAGAAAGCTGGCGTGCACATCAACTGTGCACGCCAGCTTTCCGAGACTCTTATTTTGTTAGCGCAGGCAGCATGAAGCAGGGCTTTTATTGTGAAGATAGGAAATGTGCAGTCGGCCTTTAGAGTTTTGATGGAAGGGACGGCGCGAAAGTCTGTTGAAATAAAAAGTGTTTCTCACCTTCCTCTCTGTCATCTTTTCATAATAATGAACTGGCAGCAGCCAGCGTCATCTCAAAAGACCCTCGGGTGCCGTGAATGTCAATCAAGCAAGCTACGGAATTTGCCGCCAATGTTTTTCTTGTAAAGTGTATGGAAGCTGGATGAATTAGATGCCAAAAACCAACCACTTTCATGTGGTATTGTACAGAAAGGACAACTTTTTTTCTCCTCCATTTGAAAATGTGGGCGTTATCATTACTGTCTGATTCCAATCAATGCAAGTCATCAGAATCAGGTAATACACCAACTTATATTCTTGTCTTTGTGAAAGAAAGACATCTATATGTGTTACACATGCTTGTATTATCATTAAACACATTTAACTTGTTTACAAAAATGTCTCTTTCAGAAATAAATAAATATAAATGATATATATAAATGAGGTAGATCCCCTCGAGTTGGTCAATTGAAAAGTAGCTCGCCTGCAGAAAAAGTGTGGGCACCCCTGACTTAAATGTTTGTGCCATTGCTTAATAACTGTTTAATAAATACACTTTTGGTCAATTGACTTAGTTGTGATTTCCCTCTCTGCATGAAAGTTTAAAAGTAGCATATATTAATGCAGTATGAAGAAGAATGTTTTAATGTAGACACATAGAATCATCATACTGCTGTGATTATATGCATCAAGTGTTCATTCAAGGCCAAGGCAAAATATCGTAATATATATCGTATATGGCCTAAAAATATCGCGATATCAAAAAAAGGCAATATCGCCCAGCCCTATATTAGGCCTATACTGGCTTCCTGTGCACTTAAGATGTGACTTTAAGGTTTTACTACTTACTTATAAAATACTACACGGTCTAGCTCCATCCTATCTTGCCGATTGTATTGTACCATATGTCCCGGGAAGAAATCTGCGTTCAAAGGACTCCGGCTTATTAGTGATTCCTAGAGCCCAAAAAAAGTCTGCGGGCTATAGAGCGTTTTCCGTTCGGGCTCCAGTACTCTGGAATGCCCTCCCGGTAACAGTTCGAGATGCTACCTCAGTAGAAGCATTTAAGTCTCACCTTAAAACTCATTTGTATACTTTAGCCCAGACATGGGCAAACTACAGCTCGTTGAACGTTTTGATCCCGCCCGCTGAACTTGTCCAAATCATTGAATTTTTTTTTTACAAAAAACTCTTATCAATGTTAAGGCTTCTGCCTCCCGTATGCGTTTTCAGCGCTTGACTGTCATTAAAGAGGATCCACCCATTAAATTCTATTATTAAATTACATTTCATATTATTATCGTGGGCAAATCTCGTTTGTTTCACCATATCCCTGTAATACCGCGTTTCCCCACTAGATGGCGCTCAATGACCTTTTTGGCCTGTGGGATATTACTCCATTCTTCTCTTTAGCTTTGTCCTGTGAGCCCCTCTGTAAAAATGAGCTCATCAAAGCAAAGAAAAGTGGACAGTGAGTGCCGAGTATTTAATGCAGAGCGGACAACGAAATATTTTTTTTACTGAAGTCCGATCAAAGGCTGTGTGTCGGATATGCCAAGAAACTGTCGCGGTTTACAAAGAGTACAATATCGGCCGCCACTTTGCTACAGAAGATGCTAACTTTGTTTGGCTCGACCTAACTCAGTTTTTGATTGATTGATTGATTGATTGATACTTTTATTAGTACATATTCCGTACAATTGACCACTAAATGGTAACCCCCCAATAAGTTTTTCAACTTGTTTAAGTCGGGGTCCACGTTAATCAATTCATGTGAGCAGACATTCAGCGTCATGAACATCAACAAATCCCGTCACAGATCCAGGTTAACTGACTATTTTGTGAGAATTGCCACAAGCAAACTCACTCCAGACTTTGATATATTGGCTAAAAAGGGAGAGCAACAACACTGTTCCCACTGAAACTGTGAGTTTCTCTGCTGTTATTCTGTGATAATCTAAAGCAGGGGTGTCAAACTCAAATACAGAGTGGGCCAAATTTTAAAACTGAACAAAGCCGCGGGCCGAGGTTGAACAAAGTAACCTTTTAATAGGGATCCAAACAAGTTTTGCATTGAATATTATACAAGCAAGGCTTATGTAGCTTTATAGTCACATACAAAATCGAGTTTAAAATTATAATTAAAGCTGCAAGCAGCGTTGGTCGGGTCCGCCTTTGGCTGCTGCCCCCGAGACCCACGGCCGGATAAGCGTTAGAAGACGCCTTGGAGCCACTATTTTGAGAATCTAATGCATTGTGAAAGTAATGCAGTTGTTGTATTGAAGTGAAAATATCAAACTTCCTGTTGATTTTTGCTAAAGTATGTTAATTATTAAAATGTAGGTCTAAGTGAGACCTACATAGTGTTTTTTGTTTCATGTCTCTCTGACATTCCTACCGGAAGTTATAAGCAGTTTTGTCTGTGTTTTTTTCCTAGAAGCAGTTTGTCCGTGTTGTATTCCTAGGGGGCGGTAGAGCGCAATTTTGAGTTTTGAGGTTAGGTTTTTTTCATCAGATCGCAATTTTTGCCAGACCTTATGTGTGTGTCAAGTTTGGTGAGTTTAGAAGCATTTTAAGGGGGTCAAATAACAGCTCAAAGAGGCAAAAAATGACATTTTTTAGGAGACTTTGCACAGGGGTTCTTTGAAGGCGCGTAAAATCAAATCCTGAGAACTTATCAAAACTCTGTTCTATACTTTTAATCAGAAGGGTTCAATCTCTCTCCTGTGCGAGTTTGAAGCCAAAACAACAAACGCACTCAGAGGAGATAATGTTTGAAGAAAGGTGACCGTTTTTTACAAAACTTTTGTTTTGAAGGGGGGATTGCAAACTTCCTGTTGATTTTTGTTGGGGGTTGTCAACCTATGAAATGTAGGTCTAAGCGAGACCTACATAGAGGTTTTTGTTTCATGTCTCTCCGACATTCTTACTGGAAGTTACAAGCAATTTTGTCTGTGTTTTCTTCCTAGGAGCAGTTTTTTCAGTGTTTTATTCAAAAATAGCGCTAGAGCGCAATTTTGAGTTTTGGTTTTTTCATTAGATCGCAATATTCGCCAGTCCTTATGTGTTCGCCAAGTTTGGTGACTTTTGAAGCATTTTAAGGGGGTCAAATTACAGCGCAAAGAGGCAAAATGGCATTTTTTGCGAAAATTTTATTTTGAAGGGGTTTTTGCCAACTTCCTGTAGATTTTTGCTGAAAGAAGTGAGTGTATGAAAATTGGGTCTAAGTCAGACCTACATAGGAGTTTTTGTTTCATGTCGATATGACATTCCTAACAGAAGTTAAATGCAGTTTTGTCTATAATTTTTTTCCCAGGGGGCGCTAGAGCGCAATTTTCTTTTTGGGGGATTGGTTGCTTAGTATGTTGGGAAGGTTTGCTATACCGACGTGTGTGTCAAATTTGGTGAGTTTTGAAGCATGTTAAGGGGTCAAATTACAGCGCGTAGGTGCGGAATAATAATAAAACACGGCAGTTTCTCCACAGGAGTCCTTTGCCATGGGCCAAGGACCCTAATAATGAGTAAAAAATATAAATGGCATATCAAATAAAATGTAAATAAAAATTTGAGGAGAGGGGTTTGGTGGTAGCGGGGGTGTATATTGTAGCATCCCGGAAAAGTTAGCCCACCCCTGCTCTAGCCTTTAAATAGACTCCCTTTTTAGACTAGTTGATCTGTCGTTTCTTTTCTTTTTCTCCTCTGTCCCACTCTCCCTTGTGGAGGGGGTCCGGTCCAATGGCCATGGATGAAGTACTGGCTGTCCAGAGTCGGGACCCAGGATGGACGCTCGCCTGTGTATCGGCTTGGGGACATCTCTGTGCTGCTGATCCGCCTCCGCTTGGGATGGTTTCCTGCTGGTTCCACTACGGATGGGACTCTCGCTACTGTGTTGAATCCACTTTGGACTGGACTCTCACATATGCGGTCCTCTCCAAGGTTTCTCATAGTCATCATTGTCACTGTCACTGACGTCCCAATGGGGTGAGTTTTTCCTTGCCCTTACGTGGGCTCTACCGAGGATGTCGTTGTGGTTTGTGTTGTGGTTTGTGCAGCCCTTTGAGACACTGGTGATTTAGGGCTATATAAATAAACATTGATTGATTGATATATCATAGTGGATCTAACGTAATAGTGAGAGTCCAGTCCATAGTGGATCTAACATAATAGTGGGAGAGTCTAGTCCATAGTGGATCTAACATAATAGTGTGAGTGTCCAGTCCATAGTGGATCTAACATAATAGTGAGAGTCCAGTCCATAGTGGATCCAACATAATAGTAAGAGTCCAGTCCATAGTGGATCTAACATAATAGTGAAAGTCCAGTCCATAGTGGATCTAACATAATAGTGTGAAAGTTCACTCCATAGTGGATCTAACATAATATTGTGAGAGTCCGGTCCATAGTGGATCTAATATAATAGTGTGAAAGTCCAGTCCATAGTGGATCTAACATAATAGTGTGAGAGTCCAGTCCATAGGGAATCCAACATAATAGTGAGAGTCCAGTCCATAGTGGATCTAACATAATAGTGAGAGTCCAGTCCATAGGGAATCCAACATAATAGTGAGAGTCCAGTCCATAGTGGATCTAACATAATAGTGAAAGTCCAGTCCATAGTGGATCTAACATAATTGTGTGAAAATCTAGTCAATAGTGGATCTAACATAATAATGTCAGAGTCCAGTCCATAGTGGATCTAACATAATTGTGAAATTCCAGAACATAGTGGATTTAACATAATAGTGTGAGAGTCCAGTCCATAGTGGATCCAACATAATAGTGAGTCCGGTCCATAGTGGATCTAACATAATAGTGAAAGTCCAGTCCATAGTGGATCTAACATAATACTAGCATAATATTGTGAGAGTCCAGTCCATAGTGGATCTAACATAATAGTGAAAGTCCAGTCCATTGTGGATCTAACATAGTGTGAGAATCCAGTCCATAGTGGAACTAACATAATAGTGAGAGTCCAGTCCATAGTGGATCTAACATAATAGTGTGAGAATCCAGTCCATAGTGGATCTAACATAATAATAGTGAGAGTCCAGTCCATAGTGGATCTAACATAAGTGTGAAAGTCCAGTCCATAGTGGATCTAACATAATAGTATGAGAGTACAGTCCATAGTGGATCTAACATAAAAGTGAGTGTCCAGTCGATAGTGGATCCAACATAATAGTGAAAGTCCAGTCCATAGTGGATCCAACATAATAGTGAACATTTAGTCCATAGTAGATCTAACATAATAGTGAACATTTAGTCCATAATGGATCTAACATAATAGTGAAAATCTAGTCCATAGTGGATCCAACATAATAGTGAAAGTCCAGTCCATAGTGGATCTAACAGTGAAAATCTAGTCCATAGTGGATCCAACATAATGGTGAAAGTCCAGTCCATGGTGGATCTAACAAAATGGAGTTACCCACATATGCAGTCCTCTCCAAGGTTTCTCATAGTCATCATTGTCACTGTCACCGACGTCCCACTGGGGTGAGTTTTTCCTTGCCCTAATGTTGGCTCTACCGAGGATGTCGTTGTGGCTTGTGCAGCCCTTTGAGACATTGGTGATTTTAAGGCTATATAAATAAACATTGACAGATAAATAGATTAATTACAGGTGTTTGTTTCCGCTAAAAGTGATCACAAGTGTTTAAATAAGAGCATGCATTACTGGGTCAGGCGGGGGGGAAACAGGCCTAAGCTAAGCTGCACTAATGCGAATAAAGTCAAGAGCAAGAAAGCGTCTGAGAAAAGATGCACTTCTAGCCGGCCAAGTTCGGCGTGAAGCAGCCGGGTTTGTCGTGACAAGAGAGACTCGGAGAGAGAATATTTCACATCTGACTGCGTCCAGTCCAGCCATCTTGGCTCCGCTGGCATGTTCCCGTCTCTTTACACACAAACAGCGGCGACGCGGCCCAACACAACCCTGCCTTAAACCCCAGCCTGGCCCCCGGGATGTGGTCGCCCAGCGCGCGGCGGAGAGAAGCGAGCGGGAAGGGGGAAATGTTTCCTACCCGAACGTGGAAGAAGATCCCGGGTTGTGACGCCAGCAAGACTGTCGACGACCCAGAGAGAAGCTGTCGTCGCCTCTTCCTCCTCGTCTTGTTGTCACCGCCGCGCCAAGCAGGAAACGCAGGGCGGGCTGGCTGACACCCAGCGGCCCGGGGTGGTACTGCACCTGTGCTGTCTATTTAGGAGAGCACCGCCCACTCGGAGGAAGAATGTTGACCAGGGGTCACCAAGGCGGGGCCCGCGGGCACCAGGTCGCCCGTAAGGACCAGATGAGTCGCCCGCTGTTCTAAAAATAGCTCAAATAGCAGCACTTACCAGTGAGCTGCCTTTATTTTTTAAATTATATTTATTTACTAGCAAGCTGGTCTCACTTTCATCGACATTTTTAATTCTTAGAGAGACAAAACTCAAATAGAATTTGAAAATCCAAGAAAATATTTTAAAGACTTGGTCTTCACTTGTTGAAATAAATTCATTTATTTTTTTACTTTGCTTCTTATAACTTTCAGAAATACAATTTTAGAGAAAAAATACAACCTTAAAAATGATTTTAGGATTTTTAAACACATATACCTTTTTACCTTTTAAATTCCTTCCTCTTCTTTCCTGACAATTTAAATCAATGTTCAAGTAATTTATTTATTTATTATTGTAAATAATAATAATTACATTTTAATTTAATTCTTCATGTTAGCTTCTGTTTTTTCAACAAAGAATATTTGCGAAATACTTCTTCAAACTTATGATTAAAATAATAAAATATATATTCTGGCAAATCTAGAAAATCTGTACAATATAATTTAAACCTTATTTCAAAGTCTTTTAAAATTTTTGTTCTGGAAAATCTCGAAGAAATAATGATTTGTCTTTGTTAGAAATATAGCTTGGTCCAATTTGTTATATATTCTAACAAAGTGCAGATTGGATTTTAACACATTTAAAACATGTCATCAAAATTCTAAAATGAATCTTAATCAGGAAAAATTACTAATGATGCTCCATAAATTTTTTTTTTTTTTTTTTCAAAAAGATTCGCATTAGCTAGTATTTCTCTTAATTTTTTTTCGGTTGAATTTAGAATTTTAAAGAGTCGAATTTGAAGATAAAATATGTTTCAAAATTTTATTTTAATTTTTTTCGTGTTTTCTCCTCTTTCAAACCATTCAATTAAGTGTTTTTTTCATAATTTCTTCTCTACAAAAAACTTTCCGTAAAAGGAAAAAAAATGTACGACGGAATGACAGACAGAAATACCTATTTTTTTACATGTATAGATTTATTTATTAAAGGTAAATTGAGCAAATTGGCTATTTCTGGCAATTTATTTAAGTGTGTATCAAACTGGTAGCCCTTCACATGAATCAGTACCCAAGAAGTAGCTCTTGGTTTCAAAAAGTTTGGTGACCCCTGCTGTAAAGATTTAAAGTCACTCAAAATCAGGTTTTACATTAACTTTTAACCAAACTGAATGTTTATTGATTAATATTCTACCGCCTATCCTAACATATATATATATATATATATATATATATATATACATGATTACATACACACACACATATATATATATATATTAAATATATATATATGTGTGCATATATAGTCACACATATATATTTTATATATATATGTGTGTATATAATCATATACATAATATGTATGTGTATATATACACACACACACATATACATGTGTATGTATATTTATATTTTATATATATATACATATATGTATATATGTGTGTATATATACACAAACACACACACATATATATATATTTATATATATATACACATATACATGTATATGACTACATATAAACACACACATATACATATACACATTATATATACATATATATAAAATTACACCCACAGTAGTGAAGTGATCCAATGTATATGTATATGATTACACACACACACGTGTATAGATATATATATATATACTGTATAAACACACACACAGTAATATATATACATACATATATATACGTATATATATATATATGTATGTATATCTCTTTGGCAGTTTAGTCACAGATGACCATGCTAATTTACGCTCTTGTGTCAGACACTTGTTTCAATATGTTTACTTTTTTTTTTTCGTTTATTTTTTAAATTTTGTAATGGTACTTTAATTATTATTAATAGTTTACTGTTGTTGTATCTTTTAAAATAATTTTGTTATCCTATTTTAGTAAATTATTTGTAATATCTTTTCCGTTTTAATGAATGTTGTAATGATACAATGTACTTATTTAATTATAATTTTCCAAATTTTAACTTGATATGTATATAAACACATATATATATACATACATATATGTGTATACACACACATATACACACCAGTGACGTGCAGTGAACTAAACACCAGGTGAGGTTTACATACTTTTTTTTTCTTCTTTTTTTTTACTTAAATTCATATGTGCAGCTCTAGTCATTGTTGATTTAAGTTGCACATTAGAGTTACAGGAAACAAAAGGGAATTATTCGCTTTCATAAAAACGTTATCGTAATGATATGATATGATAAATGTGTCCAAAAACTATTTGATAAAGTTGTTATTAAATACTTTTTGGTCCCATTGGCTTTTAACAAAATAAATCAAGTATTGTGAGTGTATCTTACCTTTCTGTATTTGTAACTGAAGCAGCAATAGTTATCCTCCATGAAAACATACTTTGTATGATCGCATTCATTTTGTCCTTAAGTCCAGTTGAGAGAAGTATTTCATCTTGGATACAGTAAATAATCCTCCATATTGGCAGACACATTCATTTGATTTAATTTCATTCCAAGAAATTAAACAATATTTTTGCATCTTACAAAAAACACCCACAAACGCTGGCTTACTCTAATAAAAATGCCATGTTTGTTATAAATAAAGTTAAAAGAAAAAAGACTGGCTTCTGTTAGAGAGACCTGTGTCTGCTAGCTTGAGCGCCCACATTTCTCCCAGTGTGGCGAGTCAGAGTACTGCTGAGGCATCGAACTGCAAGTTGACAATATATCGCCCCCTACCTTGAGGCAGAGGTACTTGCTGCCTCACGGCCTGCCTTTTCCCCGTGGCAACAAGCATGTGCCCCCTCGCGCTCACACGCCCAATACACACTGTGTGTGTAGCCGTGGAGGGACCACCTGTGTCTGCCTCACTTCTCGTCTACTGCGTTGTTTTGATCAGGAAACATGGAATTTCCGCGATTTTGGCCATGGAAATTACCAACATTTACAGGAACCACACCAAAACACATAGAAAGCATAAACTAAAAGAGAAATGTTCAAACGTATTTAATTTTTTTACTTCGTTTTGGAACATTTCATGGTTAAGCACCCTGGTATTAATGGCACTTGTTTGAACTCGTCATCTGTATAAAAGACACCTGTCGACAGCCTCAAACAGTCAGACTCCAAACTCCACTATGGCCAAGACCAAAGAGCTGTCGAAGGACACCAGGAAAAGAATTGTAGACCTGCACCAGACTGGGAAGAGTGAATCCACAATAGGCAAGCAGCTTGGTGTGAAAAACTCAACTGTGGGAGCAATTATCAGAAAATGGAAGACATACAAGACCACTGATAATCTCCCTCGATCTGGGGCTCCACGCAAGATCTCATCCCGTGGGGTCAAAATGATCATGAGAACGGTGAGCAAAAATCCCAGAACCACAGGGGGGGACCTGGTGAATGACCTGCAGAGAGCTGGGACCAAAGTAACAAAGATTACCATCAGTAACACACTACGCCAACAGGGAATCAAATCCTGCAGTGCCAGACGTGACCCCCTGCTTAAGCCAGTGCATGTCCAGGCCCGTCTGAAGTTTGCCAGAGATTACATGGATGATACAGCAGAGGATTGGGAGAGTCATGTGGTCAGATGACACCAAAATAGAACTTTTTGGTATAAACTCAACTCCTTGGTTTGGAGGAAGAAGAATACTGAGTTGCATCCCAAGAACACCTTACCTACTGTGAAGCATGGGGGTGGAAACATCATGCTTTGGGGCTGTTTTTCTGCTAAGGGGACAGGACGATTGATCCGTGTTAAGGAAATAATGAATGGGGCCATGTATCGTAAGATTTTGAGCCAAAACCTCCTTCCCTCAGTGAGAGCTTTGAAGATGAAACGTGGCTGGGTCTTCCAGCATGACAATGATCCCAAACCCACCGCCCGGGCAACGAAGGAGTGGCTCCGTAAGAAGCATTTGAAAGTCCTGGAGTGGTCTAGCCAGTCTCCAGACCTCAATCTGTGGAGGGAGTTGAAAGTCCGTGTTGCTCGGCGACAGCCCCAAAACATCACTGCTCTCGAGAAGATCTGCATAGAGGAATGGACCAAAATACCAGCTACTGTGTGTGCAAACCTGGTAAAGAACAATAGTAATCGTTTGACCTCTGTTATTGCCAACAAAGGTTATATTACAAAGTATTGAGTTGAATTTTTGTCATTGACCAAATACTTATTTTCCACCATCATTTAAAATTCCTACAATGTGAATTCCTGGATTTTTTTTTTCCCACATTCTGTCTCTCACAGTTGAAGTGTACCTATGATGAAAATGACAGACCTCTGTCATCATTTTAAGTGGGAGAACTTGCACAATCGCTGGCTGACTAAATACTCTTTTGCCCCACTGTATATATATATATATATATATATGTTTATACATATATATATTCACACACACATATGTATATATACATAAATATTCACACACATATATGTATATATACACTATATATACATTTAAATGTATATATATATATATATATACACATCTATACATATATATGCACATATATTATATGTATATATATACACACATAATACATATATATTCACACACATATGTATATATACATAAATATTCACACACATATATATGTATATATACACTATATAAACATAAATATATATATATATATACACATCTATACATATATATGCACATATATGTATATATATACATATATACACACATAATACATATATATATATACATACATATATATATATATATATATATATGGTTTCCCACACATTCATTTATTTGTGGCGGCCCGCCACGAAAGAATTAGGGCCACCACAAATAAATACAAAAATAAATAAAAAAATAAAAATATTTTTTATATTTTTTTCCGGCTTTCGACTCACTCAACCGCTCATAAAAGCAATGGGACTCTGTCTGTGAATGGAGCTTGTAGTTACATATATAAATATGTACATTAAGTGTTGTAATTATATTTCAACTCCGTATTCTTCTTGGTCATCGCCGCTTCCGCCTCCCCCCCACCCCACCCTCGCCCCACCGCCCAAATGAAACACCACAAATAGATGCCTGACCTGTGGGAAACACTGATAATTATATACAAAATTACAGCCGCAGTCAAGTGATCTAACACTATTTATATTTATATTTATATGTGGGCTCTATTGATAACCTCACTAACAACTTTAACGACGCCCTGCGCGAAACCATTGATAACATAGCACCGCTAAAGTTTAAAAAGGCTCCAAAAAAGCGCACCCCGTGGTTTACAGAAGAAACTAGAGCTCAGAAATTATTATGCAGAAAGCTGGAACGCAAATGGCGCACGACTAAACTTGAGGTGCACCATCAAGCATGGAGTGATGGTTTAATAACTTATAAACGCATGCTTACCTTAGCTAAAGCTAATTATTACTCAAATCTCATCCACCGTAATAAAAACGATCCTAAATTTTTGTTTAGTACGGTAGCATCGCTAACCCAACAAGGGACTCCTTCCAGTAGCTCCACCCACTCAGCTGATGACTTTATGCAATTCTTTAGTAAGAAAATTGAAGTCATTAGAAAGGAGATTAAAGACAATGCGTCCCAGCTACAACTGGGTTCTATTAACACTGACACGATTGTATATGCGGCGGATACTGCCCTCCAAAATAGTTTCTCTCGTTTTGAGGAAATGACATTAGAGGAATTGTTACAACGTGTAAATGGAATAAAACAAACAACATGTTTACTTGACCCTCTTCCTGGGAAACTGATCAAGGAGCTCTTTGAATTATTAGGTCCATCAGTGCTAAATATTATAAACTTATCACTCTCCTCGGGCACTGTTCCCCTAGCATTCAAAAAAGCGGTTATTCATCCTCTTCTTAAAAGACCTAACCTCGATCCTGACCTCATGGTAAACTACCGACCGGTGTCTCACCTTCCCTTTATTTCAAAAATCCTCGAAAAAATTGTTGCGGAGCAGTTAAATGAACACTTAGCGTCTAACAATCTATGTGAAACCTTTCAATCCGGTTTCAGAGCAAATCACTCGACGGAGACAGCCCTCGCAAAAATGACTAATGATCTATTGCTAACGATGGATTCTGATGCGTCATCTATGTTGCTGCTCCTCGATCTTAGCGCTGCTTTCGATACCGTCGATCATAATATTTTATTAGAACGTATCAAAACACGAATTGGTATGTCAGACTTAGCCCTGTCTTGGTTTAACTCTTATCTTACTGATAGGATGCAGTGTGTCTCCCATAACAATGTGACCTCGGACTACGTTAAGGTAACGTGTGGAGTTCCCCAGGGTTCGGTCCTTGGCCCTGCACTCTTCAGCATCTACATGCTGCCGCTAGGTGACATCATACGCAAATACGGTGTTAGCTTTCACTGTTATGCTGATGACACCCAACTCTACATGCCCTTAAAGCTGACCAACACGCCGGACTGTAGTCAGCTGGAGGCGTGTCTTAATGAAATTAAACAATTGATGTCCGCTAACTTTTTGCAACTCAACGCCAAAAAAACGGAAATGCTGATTATCGGTCCTGCTAGACACCGAACTCTATTTAATAATACAACTTTAACATTTGACAACCAAACAATTAAACAAGGCGACACGGTAAAGAATCTGGGTATTATCTTCCACCCAACTCTCTCCTTTGAGGCACACATTAAAAGCGTTACTAAAACGGCCTTCTTTCATCTCCGTAATATCGCTAAAATTCGCTCCATTCTGTCCACTAAAGACGCTGAGATCATTATCCATGCGTTTGTTACGTCTCGCCTCGACTACTGTAACGTATTATTTTCGGGTCTCCCCATGTCTAGCATTAAAAGATTACAGTTGGTACAAAATGCGGCTGCTAGACTTTTGACAAGAACAAGAAAGTTTGATCACATTACACCTGTACTGGCTCACCTGCACTGGCTTCCTGTGCACTTAAGATGTGACTTTAAGGTTTTACTACTTACGTATAAAATACTACACGGTCTAGCTCCATCCTATCTTGCCGATTGTATTGTACCATATGTCCCGGCAAGAAATCTGCGTTCAAAGGACTCCGGCTTGTTAGTGATTCCCAAAGCCCAAAAAAAGTCTGCGGGCTATAGAGCGTTTTCCGTTCGGGCTCCAGTACTCTGGAATGCCCTCCCGGTAACAGTTTGAGATGCCACCTCAGTAGAAGCATTGAAGTCTCACCTTAAAACTCATTTGTATACTGTAGCCTTTAAATAGACTCCCTTTTTAGACCAGTTGATCTGCTGTTTCTTTTCTTTTTCTTCTATGTCCCACTCTCCCCTGTGGAGGGGGTCCAGTCCGATCCGGTGGCCATGTACTGCTCGCCTGTGTATCGGCTGGGGACATCTCTGCGCTGCTGATCCGCCTCCGCTTGGGATGGTTTCCTGCTGGCTCCGCTGTGAACGGGACTCTCGCTGCTGTGTTGGATCCGCTTTGGACTGGACTCTCGCGACTGTGTTGGATCCATTGTGGATTGAACTTTCACAGTATCATGTTAGACCCGCTCGACATCCATTGCTTTCGTCCTCTCCAAGGTTCTCATAGTCATCGTCACCGACGTCCCACTGGATCATTATTGTCGCCGATGTCCCACTGGGTGTGGGTTTTCCTTGCCCTTATGTGGGCCTACCGAGGATGTCGTGGTGGTTTGTGCAGCCCTTTGAGACACTAGTGATTTAGGGCTATATAAGTAAACATTGATTGATTGATATTTACTTTGATCTGAACTCGCTATCATAGACGCTTAAAAGTGGAACAAAACAAAATGGCCTAAATACGAAGTGATTACAAATCCCGACTAAAAGACAAAAAACCGGAAACGATATCAAAAGGTTTCAGTTGTGATATCAACTTTTTATTAATCGGCAAACAATTCAGAACAAAGACACTTGACATCTGCCACGTTTTTTTTTTAATATCACCGATCAGGAGTACAAGAGGTGAGAGTGGAGAATACTTGGCTAGTGTTGAGGAGCACGGCGGACACGTCACAATTCGGGAAAGGTGGAGTCCTCACGCTCAACCTGGCAGCGACGTGGTCTCCCCTCGGGGGACGCTCAAAGCCTTGCGCAGGCACGTTAGCATCTACTTGCTTCCTTTTCAGAATACACCTGGCCTTGTCGTAGCTTTGATGGTTTCCATGACAACCAAAACATAAAATACTAATATTAAAAAAAAATTTCAGTTCAAGTACAAATGAGGAAATCTTTCTGCTGAGCTAAGTTGTATTTAGTGGCAAACACCAGCTAGCAGGGAGGGTGAATACTTGCCGCCGTGACAGAATAATTCTGGAGTGATGTGGCTTGGCGACATCAATAAAAAATAAAACCCGCTACAACAAAGACCCGGTCATTTTAAAAACGGGATAAGGCAGTGAAAGCAACTTTGCTTAACACGGGCGTGAGGACCATTATTATTAATCATCTTTAAAAACTAACTTTCCAGGGTAATCTCACAGGGCGTGGGATAATAATAATAATAATAATAATAATAATAATAATAATAATAATAATAATGCCGTATTGCGTCGTCGCATCATGCATTGATTTTTACTTCTGCAGGTTGGATGGTTGCGACTAGCGGGCAAGCTGCAACATTTGGAGGAGGAAGAGGGAGAGGAAGAGGAGGCTTTATATTCCCGGCGTCATATGTGGAATTGTTGGATGCAGCTGTTAGTCCTGGAAGAGCAGAATAGAAACAAGGTCAGTAGCGGTCTTAGGACGGAAGACGTCAGGACGGCGGCACCCTGCTGTTCACACCTGGTCTGGTCACATGTGCTACACTAACGGGGTCTGGTCACATGTGATGCACTAACGGGGTCTGGTCACATGTGCTGCACTAACGGGGTCTGGTCACATGTGCTGCACTAACGGGGTCTGGTCACATGTGCTACACTAACGGGGTCTGGTCACATGTGCTACAGTAACGAGTAATTAACGGGGGAAATAGATAAATCACAGTTGACCGACTAAAATGAAAAAGCAAAAAGATTAAGGATTTAAAGGGGAACATTATCAGCAGACCTATGTAAGCGTCAATATATACCTTGATGGTGCAGAAAAAAGACCATGTATTTTTTTAACCGATTTCCGAACTCTAAATGGGTGAATTTTGGCGAATTAAACGCCTTTCTGTTTATCGCTCTGGAGGCGATGACGTCAGAATGTGACGTCGCCGAGGTAACACACCCGCCCTTTTCATTTTCAACACATTACAAACACCGGGTCTCAGCTCTGTTATTTTCCGTTTTTTTGACTATTTTTTGGAACCTTGGAGACATCATGCCTCATCGGTGTGTTGTCGGAGGGTGTAACAACACTAACAGGGAGGGATTCAAGTTGCACCACTGGCCCGAAGATGTGAAGTGAAGTGAATTGTATTTATACAGCACTTTTTCTCTAGTGACTCAAAGCGCTTTACAGAGTGAAACCCAGTATCTAATTTTTACATTTAAACCAGTGTGGGTGGCACTGGGAGCAGGTGGGTAAAGTGTCTTGCCCAAGGACACAACGGCAGTGACTAGGATGGCGGGAGCGGGTAATGAACCTGCAACCCTTAGTTGCTGGCACGGCCGCTCTACCAACTGAGCTATACCGCCAGACCCCCATTGAATGTACCAGAGTGTCTCCACATTTGACCGGCGATGCTAAAGCAGACATGGCACAGAGATGTATGGATAACCTGCAGATGCATTTGCAACTATAAAGTCAACAAAATCACAAAGGTGAGTTTTGTTGATGTTGACTGCCAGCTAATCGATGCTAACATGCTACGCTAATCGACGCTAACATGCTATTTACCGGCAGTGCTAAAGCAGACATGGCACAGAGATGTATGGATAACCTGCAGATGCATTTGCAACTATATTACATTTCCTTCCACCCACATTTAATGCGAAACAAACACTTACCAATCGACGGATTTAAGTTGCTCCAGTGTCACAAGATGCGAAAGTCCTGATCGTTTGGTCTGCACATTTTACCGGCGATGCTAACGCAGCTATTCGGCCATGCTATGGCTATGAATAGCGTCAATAGCTATTCGCTCAATAGCTTCAGTTTCTTCTTCAATATTTTCATACTCCAACCATCTGTTTCAATACATGCGTAATCTGTTGAATCGCTTAAGTCGCTGAAATCCGAGTTTGAATCCGAGCTAATGTCGCTATATCTTGCTGTGGTAACCGCCATGTTGTTTTTTTACATTGGCAGCACTGTATGACGTCACGGGGAAATGGCCAGTGTCTTCGCAGAGAGCCGAAAATAAGGCACTTTAAAGCTTTATTTAGGGATATTCCGAGACCGGTAAAATTTTGAAAAAAAACAAAACAAAAACTGATTTTATTGTTTTTAACCCTTTTGAAATTGTGATAATGTTCCCCTTTAAAGGCCTACTGAAAGCCACTACTAGCGACCACGCAGTCTGATAGTTTATATATCAATGATGAAATATTAACATTGCAACACATGCCAATACGGCCGCTTTAGTTTACTAAATTGCAATTTTAAATTTCCCGCGAAGTTTCCTGTTGAAAACGTCGCGGAATGATGACGCGTTTGTGACGTCTCGGGTTGTAGGGTTTTCATCGCATAATTACACAGTAATTTGGACATCTGTGTTGCTGAATCTTTTGCTATTTGTTCAATTAATAATGGAGACGTCAAAGAAGAATGCTGTTGGTGGAAAGCAGCTGCCTTCAGCACGGAAACACAGCCGGTGTTTCTTTGTTTGTTGTGAAGCTTAAACAGAGCTGTCAAGCGAACATGTTTCTCTACGTCAAACAGCAAGTTTTTGGATGGGAAAATTGTGATATTACCGGAGACTTCAGTGGATTATGCGACCTCTTCCTGCAGCTGTGATCTTGGCTCTGTCACACCAAAAACCTTCCCCCCATTTGGCATGACAGCCCCTCTAATGCCTGAAGGACCCCAATGAGGGTGGAAGGGCCTTAAAGCAACCCACACAGCTGCCTGTTTTAAAAGCATTATAATTGGCTGATTGTCATTGGTGAAAAATGACGGTGAGGAAAAAATATTAGCATTCCAGCATGCTAACCTTTCAAGCTATTTTTGCTTCGCTAATTTTTCAGTTGTAACCCTTAAGAGTCATATAACTTTAATGATCACGCCCTCATTGGGGTCCTTCAGGCATTAAAGGGGCTGTCACGCCAAATGTCTTCCGGGGGGAAGAAATTTGGCGTGACAGCACCTCCATTGGCTTCTCTCAGAGACACTGGCGTTCACCGCAGCCCTCCGACTTTCAGGTATGACTTTAGAATCTCACTAAAACACTATTAACACAATAAGCAGATAAGAGATTTTCCAGAATTATCCTAAATTATCCTAGTAAATGTGTCTAATAACATCTGAATCACTCCCACTGCCGTCGCCTGGAGCCGTTGCCTTTTTTTTTTTTTTTGTATGCATTTTTTTATATTCCTTCACTCTAACTTTCCTCATTCACAAATCTTTCATCCTCGCTCAAATTAATGGGGAACTCGTTGCTTTTTCGGTCCGAATTGCACTTGCTGCTGGGCGCGATGATTGTAAACAATGTTCAGATGTGAGGAGCACTCACATCTGAACATTGTTTACAATCATGGCCACCAGCAGCTAGAGCGATTCAGACCGAGAGAGCGACAATTTCCACATTAATTTGAGCGAGGATGAAAGATTCGTGGATGAGGATAGTGAGAGTGAAGTAGTATTAAAAAAAAGGCGAGGGCAGTGTGGGCGATTCAGATGTTATTAGAGACATTTACTAGGATCATTCTGGAAAATCCCTTATCTGCTTATTGTGTTACTAATGTTTTAGTGAGATTATATGGCACCTGAAAGTCGGAGGGGTGTGGCCACGGGTGTGGTGAAAGCCAGTGTCTCCGTGGGAGGCCACGTTTATCGACGAGGCAAGGCAGCCGGGCTGACACCCCCCCCCCCCCCCACGGTGTAAGCATCCGACGGTCGGGGGTGGCCGTTGGGAGGAGGCAAGAGAGTCCGCAGCTGCAGGAAGAACGACGCAAACTCTCCGCTCATGTCTACGGTAAGAGCCGACTTATTGCCACCATTTTTTTATGCCGGTTGACATGTGGTAGGGAACCATGTTCGCTTGACCGCTCTGTTCCATAGTAAAGCTTAACCGTCAGCTTTCGGGAATGTAAACAAGGAAACACCGGCTGTGTTTGTGTTGCTAAAGGCGGCCGCAATACACCGCTTCCCACCTACATCTTTCTTCTTTGACGTCTCCATTATTAATTGAACAAATTGCAAAAGATTCAGCAAGACAGATGTCCAGAATACTGTGGAATTATGCGATTAAATCAGACAACTTATAGCTGGGATCGGTGCTGGAACAAAATGTCCTCTACAATCCGTGATGTCACACGCACACGTCATCATTCCGCGACGTTTTCAACAGGATACTTCGCGCAAATTTTAAAATTGCAATTTAGTAAACTAAAGCGGCCGTATTGGCATGTGTTGCAATGTTAATATTTCATCATTGATATATAAACTATCAGACTGCGTGGTCGCTAGTAGTGGCTTTCAGTAGGCCTTTAAAGTGCTATTTGGGCAAAATAATTTATATTGGAGGCAAGCTATGTTCTTGCCAGGTTTGAACAGGGGCCACCACCGAATAAATCCAGTCTAGCAGAACCTCTAAACTCCAACACATTCATAAACCAAATTGTTGCTTAAAATCTCACAAAGTCCAGCGTCACTTTGCACGTCACCTTCCTGAGTTAAATTGAAGTTTTATTCTGTTTTTACAAAGATAAACTTCCTTTACTCTTACAAATGAAGTGATGTTGTAATATTGTCAGGCTTGTCCCTGACAGTTTGGTTTGGTTTTTCCTCTGTGTATGTCTTTGTTTACTGTCAGCGCTTTTATTTTGGTCATTTCCTGTTTTTCTCCCTAAGCACGGTTTCCCCTCAGTTGCGGCTGATTTGCACCTGGCCACACCTGGTGTCAATCAGCCCACTCTTATTTGAACCTGCTTTGTTCTCCAGTCAGGAATGGATTGTAGTGTTTTTGTTCATAGCCAAGTTTGTTCTCCGCCTTGTGCGCGCCTTTTGTAAGTACCTTTCTGTTTGTTCTTGTTTTAGTGTTTGAATTAAATCATGTTTTCTTAGTCAATGCCTGCCACCTTCTCTGCATCTTGGGGTTCGTCACAAACACAATGTGACAAATAGGAACAAAAGCTAACTTAACTATTACACTTCTATGTGCAGGACTATCTCAGAAAATTTCAACATTCTGAAAAAGTCCTTTATTTTCTGTAATAAAACTAAGAACATGAAAATGTCATACATTCTGGATTCATTAAATATCAACTGAAATATTGCAAGCCTTTCATTATTTTAATATTGCTGATTATGGCATACAGCTTAAAAAAAAAAAAAATACTATCTTAAAAAATGTAATAGTTCCTCATCCCAAGTAAAAAAAAAAGATTTATAATGGCAAAACAAAATCAAACATTTGAAAATGTTTATTAATGCACTCAGAACTTGGTTGGGAATCCTTTTGCACGGATTACTGGATCAATGCAGCATGGCATGGAGGCAATCGGCCTGTGGCATTGCTGAGGTGTTATGGATGCACAGGATGCTTCAATAGCGGCCTTCAGCTCATTTGCATTATTGGGTCTGGTGTCTTTCAGCTTCTTCTTCACAATACCCCACACATTCTCTATAGGGTTTAGGTCAGGAGAGTTGTCAGGCCAATGGAGGAAAGTAATGCCATGGTCATTTACACTTTACCCCCCCACCCCCACGAGTCATTTTCCATCTTGCACCCAATACTTTCCCCTGCAAGTACCGAACCCAGCAGGTGAGCACATCAAAACCTTGGCACACCACTTGGCGGACACATGTTGCGCTCACTAGGTAGTGTTCGGAAAGTGAAAACAAGATAAAAATGCAACGTTATCTTGGTCTGTTCAACTGTTTTCTCAGATTACGGTCCACAAAAACAAAGTTCTTCAGAACGCTTCGGTTCTGACGGAGAAATGTAACCTGACCTAAGTCCTCGTCTCCGCAGTGCATCCACCTGGACAAGTTTGTGGACTACGCCGATGAGTTATGGATGCCCAGGATGCTTCAATAGCGGCTTTCAGCTCATTTGCATTATTGGGTCTGGTGTCTTTCAGCTTCTTCACAAAACCCCACAATTTCTCTATGGGGTTTAGGTCAGAGTTGTCAGGCCAATGGAGGACAGTAATGCCATGGTCAGTACACCAGTTACTGCTGGTTTTGGCACTGTGGGCAGGTGCCAGATCATGCTGGAAAATGAAATCATCATCTCCATAGAGTTTTTCTAATTTCTACTAATTTTTCGAGATAGGATTTTGGAGTTTTCTTAAGCTGTATGCCGTAATCAGCAATATTAAAGTAATAAATGGCTTGCAATATTTCCGTTGATGTTTAATGAATTCAGAATGTATGACATGTTCATGTTTTTAGTTGCATTACAGAAAATAAAGGACTTTATCACAATATTCTAATTTTCTGAGACAGTCCTGTAGAGATAAACGCTTTAAAATGTAATATCGGATATTATTGGTCTTGGTTTCAAACAGTAAAATTAATGACGCTGCTGTACGGAGCGGTAAGTACAGAGCAGTGGCGTCTCCAAGTCAGAAGCCCCTCCCCTGTTTGGGTTAGGGTTAGGGTTAACCTTAACCCTAACTGCAGCTTGAGAGGTTTACTGGCGACGCTTGATGACCTCATCAAACCGCCGTGAGCGAAGCATAGCAACAACAAGAGTGTGTTGTTGCCGGTGCTGTAGCCGTGGCTAACAAGCCAGCGAGCTCGGTGACTGACTAACGAAACCATGTCTATGGTTTGGGATTATTCTAAAGTGTGTCTGACGGATAAAAAAAACGGCAATTTGAAACGACTGCAAAAAGTTGGTTATGGGAGGAGGAACCAAGATGTCTTCCTTTAATACAAGCAATTTGATCTCCCACCTCTTCAAGAATCGTAAGGAGATACATGACGAATTCAAGTGGAAGATGGATGAAAAGCAAACACCGAAAGCCGCTTGCAGTGAACAGAGGTGCCCTGTCTCAACGCAGCATGTCAGAAGCACTGGATGACTGGTGGGCCACTTCAAGCACTCACCACCAGCTTGCAGCACATTTGTGTTACTCATCCAGATACATTAGAGCAGGGCAGATTAAACCCAGTTTATCATTTCCTGTTATACAGTATGCCAGGCAGTCTTGCACTAAAGGAGGACTATGTTATTGTTTACTTTTTTACTCTAGTTAGTATACTCTGGACTGAAGCTGTGTCCTTTTTTTTTTTTCTTTGTCATGAAAAAGGGAGTTTTTTGTGGTTGGTGCACTATTTGTAAGTGTATATTGTGTTTTTTATGTTGATTTAATAAAAAAAAAATTATTCTGCGGCACGGTACCACTCGGGTAAAAATGTCCGCTACAACCGGTGACGTCAAATGCACGCGTCATCATACCTACGTTTTCAACACATTTCGCGGGAAATTTAAAATTGCAATTTAGTAGACTAAAAAGGCCGTATTGGCATGTGTTGCAATGTTATTTCATCATTGATATATAAACTATCAGACTGCGTGGTCGCTAGTAGTGGCTTTCAGTAGGCCTTTAAATGCTCACTTTCTCATGCACTACAAATCATTATTAAAGTTAAAACATGTACTTGTTATAAACTATAACAGCAGTAAATAACACCCTTCACTTATCATTTCAATGAATGACAATAAAGGTTTTAGGACAGTGACAGTTGGACTCTGCAACAGATGTTTTTTTAGTTCCGAAACTTTCTGGAGTGTCCTGGATTGGACTGTTAAGACCACAAGAGGTTCTGCTGTACTAACTTATATTAGCAGTAGCTTCAGAGAGGTCTCTGAAGAGGTAAAGAACATAGATCTACTTAGCAAAGATGCAGACAGGCGTACACGGGGAGCTGTTGGCACACTAGCAAGCTTATGTGTAAAATGTGCAAGCCATGACAAGCTGCATGATAAATGTAATGGAGATTTAATTAATAATGTGCAGCCACCCCAGCGCTGTGTGCATCTATGCCAGAAGGAGACAGCATCTAAGACGCTGCAAAGAAAAACTATCATGTTAGTAATACAGCACTATGACTACAACACACACACTATTGCACAGAGTACAAGGCAGCAGAGACAAAGCCCAACATTCCCACTTGGTGAGTCACGCACACACACACACACACACACACACGCGCACACGCACACGCGCATACATGTTGGTTCATCCCAAACCTGCCACATTTGGGATTTGTTGTTGCAGTAAAAGCTGATGAATATCACCAGCTTCAGAGCCAAATAAATTCCAATAACTCAAAAAGAGAGAGGAGGGGGGTGGGAGGGTGGAGGGGGGAGGAAGTAGCAATTTGGTGCACTTTACTAGGCTGGCTTCTTGCATGCAGCTCCATGCTCACAGTACATCATCAATGATCAAAGTACATCATCAATGTTCAAAGCACATCATCAATGATCAAAGTACATCATCAATGTTCAAAGTACATCATCAATGATCAAAGTACATCATCAATGACACCTAGTTAGGAAGGACAGGTGTGTCTAAAGGTGGCCATTTGACACTTTAGCAAGTTACTGTTTCATCTGTAAATAACTGTTGGACACCCCTCAAGTGGGACTATCCCATAGTATAGTGTTACTATCATAACATGTAGTGTGACTATCATAACATGTAGTGTGACTATCATATAGTATAGTGTCACTATCATAACATGCAGTGTCACTATCATATAGTGTAGTGTCACTATCATATAGTATAGTGTCACTATCATAACATGCAGTGTCACTATCATATAGTGTAGTGTCACTATCATATAGTATAGTGTCACTATCATAACATGCAGTGTCACTATCATATAGTGTAGTGTCACTATCATATAGTGTAGTGTCACTATCATAACATGTAGTGTCACTATTATATAGTGTAATGTCACTATCATAACATGTAGTGTGACTATCATATAGTGTAGTGTCACTATCATATAGTGTAGTGTCACTATCATATAGTATAGTGTCACTATCATATAGTGTAGTGTCACTATCATAACATGTAGTGTCACTATCATATAGTATAGTGTCACTATCATAACATGTAGTGTCACTATCATAACATGTAGTGTCACTATCATAACATGTAGTGTCACTATCATAACATGCAGTGTCCCTATCATATAGTGTAATGTCACTATCATAACATGTAGTGTCACTATCATATAGTGTAGTGTCACTATCATAACATGTAGTGTCACTATTATATAGTGTAATGTCACTATCATAACATGTAGTGTGACTATCATATAGTGTAGTGTCACTATCATATAGTGTAGTGTCACAATCATATAGTATAGTGTCACTATCATAACATGTAGTGTCACTATCATATAGTATAGTGTCACTATCATATAGTATAGTGTCACTATCATAACATGTAGTGTCACTATCATAACATGTAGTGTCACTATCATAACATGCAGTGTCCCTATCATATAGTGTAGTGTCACTATCATATAGTGTAGTGTCACTATCATATAGTATAGTGTCACTATCATATAGTGTAGTGTCACTATCATAACATGTAGTGTCACTATCATATAGTATAGTGTCACTATCATAACATGTAGTGTCACTATCATAACATGTAGTGTCACTATCATAACATGCAGTGTCCCTATCATATAGTGTAATGTCACTATCATAACATGTAGTGTCACTATCATATAGTGTAGTGTCACTATCATAACATGTAGTGTCACTATTATATAGTGTAATGTCACTATCATAACATGTAGTGTGACTATCATATAGTGTAGTGTCACTATCATATAGTGTAGTGTCACTATCATATAGTATAGTGTCACTATCATAACATGTAGTGTCACTATCATATAGTATAGTGTCACTATCATATAGTATAGTGTCACTATCATAACATGTAGTGTCACTATCATAACATGTAGTGTCACTATCATAACATGCAGTGTCCCTATCATATAGTGTAGTGTCACTATCATATAGTGTAGTGTCACTATCATATAGTGTAGTGTCACTATCATAACATGTAGTGTCACTATTATATAGTGTAATGTCACTATCATAACATGTAATGTCACTATCATAACATGTAGTGTGACTATCATATAGTGTAGTGTCACTATCATATAGTGTAGTGTCACTATCATATAGTATAGTGTCACTATCATATAGTGTAGGGTCACTATCATAACATGTAGTGTCACTATCATATAGTATAGTGTCACTATCATAACATGTAGTGTCACTATCATAACATGTAGTGTCACTATCATAACATGCAGTGTCCCTATCAAATAGTGTAGTGTCACTATCAAATAGTGTAGTGTCACTATCATATAGTGTAGTGTCACTATCATAACATGTAGTGTCACTATCATAACATGTACTGCCACTATCATATAGTGTAGTGTCACTATCATATAGTGTAGTGTCACTATCATAACATGTAGTGTGACTATCACAAAGTGTAGTGTCACTTTAATGAAGTGTTGTGTCACTATCCTAAAGTGTAGTGTCACCATCATAAAGTGTAGTGTCACCATCATAGAATTTAGTGCTACTATCATAAAATGTTTTGCGACTAACATAATGTGCAGTGTCTTTATCATAAAATGTAGTATGACTATGATAAAGTATAGTGTCACCATCATAAAATGTAGTGTGACTATCATAATGTGTAGTGTCACTATCATAAAATGTAATGTGACTATCAAAGTGCAGTGTCACCTTTAATAAAAGCTAGTGCGACTATTATTAAGTGTAGTGTCACCTTGAATGAAATGTAGTGTGACTATCATAAAGTGTAGTGCGACTATCATAAAGTGTAGTGTCACCATCATAAAATGTATTGTGACTATCATAGGGGTATTGTGACTGTCATAAAGTGTAGTGTCACCATCATAAAATGTATTGTGACTGTCATAAAGTGTAGTGTGGCTATCATAAAGTGTAGTGTCACCATCATAAAGTGTAGTCTCACTACCATAGAATTTAGTGCGAATATCCTAAAATGTAGTATGACTATCATAATGTGCAGTGTCACCATCATAAAATGTAGCATGACTATCAAAGTGTAGTGTCACTATCATAAAATGTAGTGTGACTATCATAATGTGTAGTGTCAGTATCATGAAATGTAATGTGACTATCAAAGCGCAGTGTCACCTTTAGTAAAAGCTAGTGTGACTATTATTTAGTGCAGTGTCACCTTGAATGAAATGTTGTGTTACTATCATAAAGTGTAGTGTGACTGTCATAAAGTGTAGTGTCACCATCATAAAATGTAGTGTGACTATCATAAGGTGTATTGTGACTATCATAAAGTGTATTGTGACTGTCATAAGGTGTATTGTGGCTATCATAAAGTGTAGTGTCACTATCATAAAATGTAGTGTGACTATCATAAGGTGTATTGTGGCTATCATAAAGTGTAGTGTCACTATCATAAAATGTAGTGTGACTATCATAAGGTGTATTTTGGCTATCATAA
Source organism: Nerophis ophidion (assembly GCF_033978795.1). Lineage (NCBI taxonomy): Eukaryota > Metazoa > Chordata > Actinopteri > Syngnathiformes > Syngnathidae > Nerophis > Nerophis ophidion. The sequence goes on from NC_084624.1 coordinate 4,915,007, forward strand.
AGTGTAGTCTCACTATCATAGAATTTAGTGCAAATATCCTAAAATGTAGTATGACTATCAAAGTGTAGTGTCACCATCATAAAATGTAGTGCTACTGTCATAAAATGTAGTGTGACTATCATAATGTGTAGTGTCAGAATAATGAAATGTAATGTGACCATCAAAGCGCAGTGTCACCTTTAATAAAAGCTAGTGCGACTATCATTTAGTGTAGTGTCACCTTGAATGAAATGTTGTGGTACTATCATAAAGTGTAGTGTGACTGTCATAAAGTGTAGTGTCACCATCATAAAATGTAGTGTGACTATTATAAGGTGTATTGTGACTATCATAAAGTGTATTGTGACTGTCATAAGGTGTATTGTGGCTATCATAAAGTGTAGTGTCACTATCATAAAATGTAGTGTGACTATCTTAAGGTGTATTGTGGCTATCATAAAGTGTAGTGTCCCTATCATAAAATGTAGTGTGACTATCATAAGGTGTATTGTGGCTATCATAAAGTGTAGTGTCACTATCATAAAATGTAGTGTGACTATCAAAGCGCATTGTCACCTTTAATAAAAAGCTAGTGCGACTATCAGTAAGTGTAGTGGCACATGGAATCAAATGTAGTGTGACTATCATAAAGTGTAGTGTCACTATCATAAAGTGTAGTGTCACTATCATAACATGTAGTGTGACTATCATAAAGTGTAGTGCAACTATCACAAAGCCGGACACACTATGTTTAAGTAGAACAACTTAGATACACACCACAGACATTATTTTACCAACAAGAAAGCAGAGTTGCTAACTGTCACTTAAGTTAGTTAGCATGTTCCTCTTACATGTGACAGCCACATGTAGCTCAGAATAAAAATATCCCCAAAATTCCCTAATTGTTTTAATATTTTTTTGTAACAGAAAAATGTATTTGTGGTAAAAAGTCACATTTAGTCTGATTATCAGAAGCTTGACAGATGATTCTAACTCACAGTCACGACAAGACAAACTGCCAGAAATGTTGGACTGTAATACATTTAGCAGGTGAGTGATATTGATATTTTACACACCTTCTTATGTTCACGGTAATACAAATACTGGACAATAAAGTCTGTCCCCTGACACTTCAATACAGAACACATACTTCAGTCTCTAAAAACGTGACAAAACTGTTTTTCTAGGGACGGTTGGCAAGTCTACTTGTGTTCCTCATGAACTCTTCAACATCTGCACTTAGTTCATCGGTGCGGCGTCTTCAGTAATGCGGACGTTGTATCGATCCGTTGTGGTGAAGAAGGAGCTGAGCCGGAAGGCAAAGCTCTCAATTTACCGGTCGATCTACGTTCCCATCCTCACCTATGGTCATGAGCTTTGGGTCATGACTGAAAGGATAAGATCACGGGTACAAGCGGCCCAAATGAGTTTGGGTCTCTCCCTTAGAGATAGGGTGAGAAGCTCTGCCATCCGGGAGGAACTCAAAGTAAAGCCGCTGCTCCTCCACATGGAGAGGAGCCAGATGAGGTGGTTCGGGCATCTGGTCAGGATGCCACCCGAACGCCTCCCTAGGGAGGTGTTTAGGGCACGTCCAACCGGTAGGGAAGACCCAGGACACGTTGGGAAGACTATGTCTCCCGGCTGGCCTGGGAACGCCTCGGGATCCCCCAAGAAGAGCTAGACGAAGTGGCTGGGGAGAGGAAAGTCTGGGATTCCCTGCTTAGGCTGCTGCCCCCGCGACCCGACCTCGGATAAGCGGAAGATGATGGATGGTTCATGAGGGTGCCATGACCTTCTTCTCGACACAAATGCACTCAAAACGCAAAATGTAAAATGAGGATGTGCACGGATTTAGTCAAGAAAACTAAAAAACAAAACAAACTGCAGCATCAGCAAAAAAATGAGTTAAAATATCGATATTATTAACACTAAAGATAATACTTTGTCACCCATAAAACACGACTGACATGCAAGCTGTTATTCATGAGGTATTTACTCAGTGGTCTAGTGGTTAGTGTCCGCCCTGAGATCATGGGCGGCATAGCTCGGTTGGTAGAGCGGCCGTGCCAGCAACTTGAGGGTTGCAGGTTCGATTCCCGCTTCCGCCATCCTAGTCGCTGCCGTTGTGTCCTTGGGCAAGACACTTTACCCACCTGCTCCCTGTGCCACCCACACTGGTTTATATGCAAAAAATTAGATATTGGGTTTCACTTTGTAAAGCGCTTTGAGTCACTAGAGAAAAAGCGCTATATACATATAATTCACTTCACTTCATCAGTAGGTTGTGAGTTCGAACCCCGGCCGAGTCATACCAAAGACTATAAAAAAATGGGAGCCATTACCTCCCTGCTTGGCACTCAGCATCAAGGGTTGGAATTGGGGGTTAAATCACCAAAAATAATTCCCGGGCGTGGCCACTGCTGCTGCTCACTGCTCCCCTCACCTCCCAGGGGGTGATTAAGGGGATGGGTCAAATGCAGAGGAAAAATTCCACCACACCTAGTGTGTGTGTGACAATCAGTGCTACTTCAACTTAAAATGTACGGGAGCATGACAATATACTAAAATATTGTACTGAAGTTATTTAATTAAAGGCTGAGTTGAAGATTTTGCACTTTATTTGCTGATGAGTACGAGAAACTAGTTTATTGAACTTGATTCGATACCGGAATCATAATCATGGACATAAGAAGAAAGACATTCTTGAAAATTTTTACTCTGTGCGTAGAAAATATGTAAAAGTGAAGTGAAGTGAATTATATTTATATAGCGCTTTTCTCTAGTGACTCAAAGCGCATTACATAGTGAAACCCAATATCTAAGTTACATTTAAACCAGTACGGGTAGCACTGGGAGCAGGTGTACTACCGTATTTTTCGGAGTATAAGTCGCACCTACCGAAAATGCATAATAATTAAGGAAATAAACATATATAAGTCGCACTGGAGTATAAGACCCATTTTTGGGGGAAATGTATTTGATAAAATCCAACACCAAGCGCTTGAGCCGGTGCCGCGTTTGCAAGCGGACGCAACAAAGGTATAAAAGTATGGTACCTTCTGATTTCAAGTGAATCGATGCCTGATAATACTGACAAAGTTCGGTCAATGCTAATAAAAGTAGCAGATTTGGTCCCACGTACTGTTTTGACTTGTTAATAAAGAGATAGTTGATCCATCACCCCCTCGTTATGTTTGTTTGATAGACAATTCTGTGTAGCATGGCAAATTGTGTTCAAAGTCTACAAACCTTTACTAAAATATGGCCATTTTTCAAGGCTGGAACCCATTATTCATATGTGTGTTGTAGGGTTTTAACGGTACGTGTATTTGTACTGAGGTTTCGGTTCGGTACGAGGGTGTATCGAACGAGTTTGTATCCTAAAGTCTTAACAAGCTGCTCTGCTTTCTGCCTCTGTATGAGCAGTGAGCACCCAGCATTGTCCCGCCCACGCAACCATCTGATTGGTTACATACAAAGCCAATCAGCAGTGCGTGTTCAGAACGCATGTTGTAAATGCTTCAATGTCGAGCAGACATGCGTTTAGCAGCGGACATAGTACACTCCCCAAATTATAAAAAACACTTCCCAGTCACAACTATTACAAACATCACTATAAGCCCGTTGACCTTCTAGAAACTTAAACTGCAGTTCAGCTCGCTCACAGTTCTGGCTTGAGGTGAAGGCTAATTAGCTTTTAGCGTTACGTTAGCTCATTTTGCTGTGTGCGCGTGTGTTAGGGGCAGCAAAGCCCTGTCTGTCTGTTATTTCACATGAACTAACATCAACTCCATATATTTCAGGGATGAATAGTCTCTCCTATTGCAATTGTACTATTTTTTACGTACAGTTATATTAATCATACGTAATGTAGCAGCCTAGTTTTGAATGGCAGGGTCCCTGCTATCACATGTTGACAAAAATATAACATTTACATAATAAAGTCAACTACAGGCTTCCCAAATGCTGTAATAAATTAAGCATGATGAGTTGACTTGAAACTGTTTAATGTTTCACTTTTTATATGTAGAAGAAAGGTTTTGTCATTTTATTTAACTTGAGGCAGTTTAATGTGGATTAACGTGGGCGGAATTATTATAGTGTTCCCAATGTTAAAAGGATAAAGCCATTGTTTACAAATTTGGTAAATAAATAACCCCAAAAATTATATTTGTTTGTTTTCTTACTGTACCGAAAAGGAACTGAACCGTGACCTCTAAACCGAGGTACGTACTGAACCAAAATGTTTGTGTACCGTTCCCCCTTAGTGTGTTGTGTTATTTACGGAAAAACTTGCTTCACTTCTCTATTTAAAAGCCGTTTTCAAGGACCAAATAAGTTCGCACATAAATGGAGGTTCCAATGTAGTGTACTTAGAATTAGGGATGCACCGATTAATCGGTAACCGAATATATTCGTCCGAATATGGCAAAAAAAGCCACATTCGGCCTTCGGTGGAATGAGTTAAAAACAAGGCCGAATAGTGGCGTGTGACGCAATTTTTCGACGCGGTGACGCAATCAACCAACGTGTAGTGACGTTGGGATATGTTGTGTACCTGTATAAGTGTATGAGGTTACAAGCACACACTTATTGAGATTTAGTGGGGCCTCTGTTTACATTATTAGCCTGTTGTGTAGGCTACCTGTATAAGTGTATGAGGTTACAAGCACACACTTAATTGAGATTTACTTGAGCCTTCTGTTTACATTATTAGCATATCTACTGTGGCTAAGCAGACTTTTGCCAAAAGGACAATAATTCATTTGTTGTGGGTTTATCCACTTTAATGCACTTTATTTATTTTTTTGGAATGCATGTTTTGTTTGAAGGCCTAATATAAATGAAAAACTCTGTGCTTTTTTTGAAAAGCAAAGGCTACTGGAAGGCTAAAAAAAATGTCAATATTCAATAAAAAAATTACTTTATTTGAAAAACGTGTCTAAATATTTATTCTAGGCTATTTATGCAATATTTAAAAAATTGTGAAAAATGCATCCATCCATCAATCCATTTTCTACCGCTTATTCCCTTTTTTTGGGGGGGTTGCGGGGGGCGCTGGCGCCTATCCCAGCTGCAATCGGGCGGAAGGCGGGGTACACCCTGGACAAGTCGCCACCTCATCGCAGGGCCAACACAGATAGACAGACAACATTCACACTCACATTCACACACTAGGGCCCATTTAATGTTGCCAACCAACCTAATAACCCTTCGGCCAAGCGTTTAAATTTTATTCGGCTTCGGCCACAAATTTTCATTTCGGTGCATCCCTACTTAGAAGAAAAGAAAGCCTGAGTTTCGATGTGAGCGTTTTAGGCGTGCCACCTTAAATCCAGATTAGATTACGGCAGATATCAGTATGTTTGCAGGAGCCAGTTGAGCAGGAATGTCAACCTTTGTGAGGACACACAGTCAACAATCAGTGCCAAGTAAAACCATGTTTTAGGTACAGGAAGACTTTAGCTATTCCAAATGAAAAAAGCAAATATGTGTGTTGCATTATTGCCAAGCAGTTCACCTCTCTGTCCAGCAGGGGGAGCCTTATCACCAAAAGTCACCAGATTGCATGAGAAGGGACTGTTTCTAGAGCTTGTGTTTTACGAGCTGAGAACACAATCTCCCTCATGTCCGTGTGCCTACAACACAACGCATTCGCTACACAAACAGGGCAACTGGAGGCGCTGACGGGAAAGCGGCATGCCAGAGCATCTGGAGACTGAGTGGGCTCGAGAGCGGGACTGGATTCGCTCTTACCTGGGTCAGTCCTCCCCCTCCTCTGGCGTGATCTCTGTCTCTTTATGTACCACTACTTTGGTCACTGACATGTCAGGATGCTGTTCTTTAGCCTCCTTTATGGCCTGAGCCAGAGCCTAAGTACACATTTGCAGTGCCGGGAGTGGGGGGGCAGAGAACAGGGAAGAGGGGGGGGGGCAGGTGGCAGGATTATATAGATCAGTAATCCAAACAGTTTTTAAGAACAAGAGTTAATAAATGTGTTTAAAGGCCACATGGCTCTCAGTTGGGGTCCTGAGAATCACAGAAGTGTTTTTATTCGCACATTACTGCTCGTATCCAAGAAAAATGAGCTAGATACCTCATCGTGATCGATATCCGAGTCTCCTGTGATGACAATCCGTTTCTCGATTCTGGTCTCTGAAACCCCTCCTTTCACAGTCTGGAATATTAAAAATCAATACAAATGCTATTAGAGGTGTAATGGTATGGACTGATCATGCTTTCGGTAAATAACCTAATTTTAAAGGCCTACTGAAAGCCACTACTAGCGACCACGCAGTCTAATGATCAATCAATCAATCAATGTTTATTTATATAGCCCCATATCACAAATGTCTCAAAGGACTGCACAAATCGACTACAACATACTCGGAAGAACCCGCAAAAGGGCGAGGAAAACTCACACCCAGTGGGCAGGGAGAATTCACATCCAGTGGGACGACAGAGACAATGCTGACTATGAGAAACCTTGGAGAGGACCTCAGATGTGGGCAACTCCCCCCCTCTAGGGGACCGAAAGAAATTCATGTGGAGCGGGTCTAACATGATACTGTGAAAGTTCAATCCATAGTGGCTCCAACACAGCCGCGAGAGTTCAGTTCAAAGCGGATCCAAGACAGCAGCGAGAGTCCCGTCCACAGGAAACCATCTCAAGCGGAGGCGGATCAGCAGCGTAGAGATGTCCCCAACCGATACACAGGCGAGCGGTCCATCCTGGGTCTCGACTCTGGACAGCCAGTACTTCATCCATGGTCATCGGACCGGACCCCCTCCACAAGGGAGGGGGGGGACATAGAAGAAAGAAAAGCAGCAGATCAACTGGTCTAAAAAGGAGGTCTATTTAAAGGCTAGAGTATACAGATGAGTTTTAAGGTGAGACTTAAATGCTTCTACTGAGGTGGCATCTCGAACTGTTACCGGGAGGGCATTCCAGAGTACTGGAGCCCGAACGGAAAACGCTCTATAGCCCACAGACTTTTTTTGGGCTCTAGGAATCACTAATAAGCCGGAGTCTAATGAACGCAGATTTTTTTGCCGGGACAAATGGTACAATACAATCTGCAAGATAGGCTGGAGCTAGACCGTGTAGTATTTTATACGTAAGTAGTAAAACCTTAAAGTCACATCTTAAGTGCACAGGAAGCCAGTGCAGGTGAGCCAGTATAGGTATATATGTATGTATATATGTATATAAAGGTATATACAGTATAGGTATATATGTATGTATATATGTATATAAAGGTATATATGTATGTATATATGTATATAAAGGTATATACAGTACAGGCGTAATATGATCAAACTTTCTTGTTCTTGTCAAAAGTCTAGCAGCCGCATTTTGTACCAACTGTAATCTTTTAATGCTAGACATGGGGAGACCCGAAAATAATACGTTACAGTAATCGAGACGAGACGTAACAAACGCATGATGAAATATTAACATTGCAACACATGCCAATACGGCCGGTTTAGTTCACTAAATTAAACGGAAATGCTGATTATCGGTCCTGCTAGACACAGACCTCTATTTAATAATACAACTTTAACATTTGACAACCGAATAATAAAACAAGGTGACTTGGTAAAAAAATCTGGGTATTATCTTCGACCCAACTCTCTCCTTTGAGTCACACATTAAAAGCGTTTCTAAAACGGCCTTCTTTCATCTCCGTAATATCGTTAAAATTCGCTCCATTTTGTCCACTAAAGACGCTGAGATCATTATCCATGCGTTTGTTACGTCTCGTCTCGATTACTGTAACGTATTATTTTCGGGTCTCCCCATGTCTAGCATTAAAAGATTACAGTTGGTACAAAATGCGGCTGCTAGACTTTTGACAAGAACAAGAAAGTTTGATCATATTACGCCTGTACTGTATATACCTTTATATACATATATACATACATATATACCTATACTGTATATACCTTTATATACATACATATATACCTGTACTGTATATACCTTTATATACATATATACATACATATATACCTATACTGTATATACCTTTATATACATATATACATACATATATACCTATACTGGCTCACCTGCACTGGCTTCCTGTGCACTTAAGATGTGACTTTATGGTTTAACTACTTACGTATAAAATACTACACGGTCTAGCTCCATCCTATTTTGCCGATTGTATTGTACCATATGTCCCGGCAAGAAATCTGCGTTCAAAAGACTCCGGCTTATTAGTGATTCCTAGAGCCCAAAAAAAGTCTGCGGGCTATAGAGCGTTTTCCGTTCGGGCTCCAGTACTTTGGAATGCCCTCCCGGTAACAGTTCGAGATGCCACCTCAGTAGAAGCATTTAAGTCTCATCTTAAAACTCATCTGTATACTGTAGCCTTTAAATAGACCTCCTTTTTAGACCAGTTGATCTGCCGCTTCTTTTCTTTTTTCTCCTATGTCCCCCCTTCCCTTGTGGAGGGGGTCCGGTCCGATGACCATGGATGAAGTACTGGCTGTCCAGAGTCGGGACCCAGGATGGACCGCTCGCCTGTGTATCGATTGGGGACATCTCTACGCTGCTGATCCGCCTCCGCTTGGGATGGTTTCCTGTGGACGGGACTCTCGCTGATGTCTTGGATCCGCTTTGAACTGAACTCTCGCGGCTGTGTTGGAGCCACTATGGATTGAACTTTCACAGTATCATGTTAGACCCGCTCGACATCCATTGCTTTCGTTCCCCTAGGGGGGGGGGGGTGCCCACATCTGAGGTCCTCTCCAAGGTTTCTCATAGTCAGCATTGTCACTGGCGTCCCACTGGATGTGAATTCTCCCTGCCCACTGGGTGTGAGTTTTCCTTGCACTTTTGTGGGTTCTTCCGAGGATGTTGTAGTCGTAATGATTTGTGCAGTCCTTTGAGACATTTGTGATTTGGGGCTATATAAATAAACATTGATTGATTGATTGATAAATTGAAATTTTATGATGACGCGTGTGCGCGACGTCACGGATTGTCAAGGACATTTTGTTCCAGCATCGATCCCAGCTATTAGCTCGTCTATTTTCATCGCGAAATTCCACAGTATTCTGGACAACTGTGTCGCTGAATCTTTTGCGATTTGTTCAATGAATAATGGAGACGTCAAAGAAGAAAGCTGTAGGTGGGAAGCGGTGTGTTGCGGCCGCCTTGAGCAACACAAACACAGCCGGTGTGTCATTGTTTACATTCCCGAAAGATGAGGTTGAAGCTCTACTACGGAACAGAGCGGTCAAGCGAACACGGTTGGATTGGACCACACACACAAAAAGCAGTGTATTATGCAGCGATCATTTCGGAAGATCGTGTTTTGAAGAGGGTCCTTTGCGAAGGGCAGAGGTACGACCATATAAATGGTAAATGGGTTATACTTGTATAGCGCTTTTCTACCTTCAAGGTACTCAAAGCACTTTGACACTATTTCCACATTCACACACTGATGGAGGGAGCTGCCATGCAAGGCCCTAACCACGAACCATCAGGAGCATGGGTGAGGTGTCTTGCTCAAGGACACAACAGATCGTGACGAGGTTGGTAGAAGGTGGGGATTGAACCAGGAACCCTCAGGTTGCTGGCACGGCCACTCTCCCAACTTCGCCACGCCGTCCTCAATCTCACTAAAACACTAGTAACACAATAAGCAAATAAGGGATTTCCCAGAATTATCCTAGTAAATGTGTCTAATAACATCTGAATCGCTCCCACTGTATGTTTTTTTTTTCTTAGTCCTTCACTCTCACTTTCCTCATCCACGAATCTTTCATCCTCGCTCAAATTAATGGGGAAATTGTCACTTTCTCGATCCGAATCGCTCTACCTGCTGGTGGCCATGATTGTAAACAATGTTCAGATGTGAGGAGCTCCACAACCCGTGACGTCACGCGCACATCGTCTGCTACTTCCGGTACAGGCAAGGCGTTTTTTATTAGCGACCAAAAGTTGCGAACTTTATCGTGGATGTTCTCTACTAAATCCTTTCAGTGTCTTGCTCAAGGACACAACAGATCGTGACGAGGTTGGTAGAAGGTGGGGATTGAACCAGGAACCCTCAGGTTGCTGGCACGGCACTCTCCCAACTTCGCCACGCCGTCCCCAATCTCACGAAAACACTAGTAACACAATAAGCAAATAAGGGATTTTCCAGAATTATCCTAGTAAATGTGTCTAATAACATCTGAATCGCTCCCACTGTATAGTCTTTTTTTTTTTCTAGTCCTTCACTCTCACTTTCCTCATCCACAAATCTTTCATCCTCGCTCAAATTAATGGGGAAATTGTTTATTGAACTTGATTCGATACCAGAATCATAATCACGGACATAAGAAGAAAGACATTCTTGAAACATTTTACTCTGTGCGTAGAAAATATGTAAAATATAAGAGTTTCACTTTTGCAATTAAAGTATCGAAATAAATTGCCTTTTTAAAAGATGTTTGACTTCATATTCATATTGTAGCAATTCTCTGTATCTGGGAATTGATATAATGGTGACAATTTTTAGTACTTTTATGTGTTAATTAATGTTAATTTGTGTAATAATAAAATCATGTAACATTCAAAAGTGAGCTGATAATTATATCTGTGTTGTCCAAGGGCGTAGAATTGGGAGACGTCCCTACCAATATCCAGCCGCTACTGTGTAGTCACTAGCAATACAAGCGCTGCCTGTAATAGTAAATGTGTCTAATAACATCTGAATCGCTCCCACTGTATAGTCTTTTTTTTCCTAGTCCTTCACTCTCACTTTCCTCATCCACGAATCTTTCATCCTCGCTCAAATGAATGGGGAAATTGTCGCTTTCTCGATCCAAATCGCTCTAGCTGCTGGTGGCCATGATTGTAAACAATGTTCAGATGTGAGGAGCTCCACAACCCGTGACGTCACGCGCACATCGTCTGCTACTTCCGGTACAGGCAAGGCTTTTTTATTAGTGACCAAAAGTTGCGAACTTTATCGTGGATGTTCTCTACTAAATCCTTTCAGTGTCTTGCTCAAGGACACAACAGATCGTGACGAGGTTGGTAGAAGGTGGGGATTGAACCAGGAACCCTCAGGTTGCTGGCACGGCCACTCTCCCAACTTCGCCACGCCGTCCCCGAATCTCACTAAAACACTAGTAACACAATAAGCAAATAAGGGATTTTCCAGAATTATCCTAGTAAATGTGTCTAATAACATCTGAATCGCTCCCACTGTATAGTCTTTTTTTTTCCTAGTCTTTCACTCTCACTTTCCTCATCCACAAATCTTTCATCCTCGATCAAATTAATGGGGAAATTCTTTATTGTTTATTGAACTTGATTCGATACCAGAATCATAATCATGGACATAAGAAGAAAGACATTCTTGAAACATTTTACTCTGTGCGTAGAAAATATGTAAAATATAAGAGTTTCACTTTTGCAATTAAAGTATCGAAATAAATTGCCTTTTTAAAAGATGTTTGACTTCATATTCATATTGTAGCAATTCTCTGTATCTGGGAATTGATATAATGGTGACAATTTTTAGTACTTTTATGTGTTAATTAATGTTAATTTGTGTAATAATAAAATCATGTAACATGCAAAAGTGAGCTGATAATTATATCTGTGTTGTCCAAGGGCGTAGAATTGGGACACGTCCCTACCAATATCCAGTCGCTACTGTGTAGTCATTAGCAATACATGCGCTGCCTGTAATGGTAAATGTGTCTAATAACATCTGAATCGCTCCCACTGTATAGCCTTTTTTTTCCTCTAGTCCTTCACTCTAACTTTCCTCATCCACGAATCTTTCATCCCCGCTCAAATTAATGGGGATATTGTCGCTTTCTCGATCCGAATCGCTCTAGCTGCTGGTGGCCATGATTGTAAACAACGTTCAGATGTGAGGAGCTCCACAACCCGTGACGTCACGCGCACATCGTCTGCTACTTCCGGTACAGGCAAGGCTTTTTTTATTAGCGACCAAAAGTTGCGAACTTTATCGTGGATGTTCTCTACTAAATCCTTTCAGTGTCTTGCTCAAGGACACAACGGCGGTGACTAGGATGGCGGAAGCGGGAATCGAACCTGGAACCCTCAGGTTGCTAGCACGGCCACTCTACCAACCGAGCGATGCCGAGTAACCGTGTAATACTCTTCCGTATCAGTAGGTGGCAGTCGGTAGCTAATTGCTTTATAGATGTGGGAAACAGCGGGAGGCAGAGTGCAGGTAAAAAGGTGTCTAATGCTTAATTAAACCAGGGGTAGGGAACCTATGGCTCTCAGATAAATCTTAGCTGTCATTGCTTAACACGATAAGTAATGAATAATTCCAGTTTCAAAAATAACGTTCAAATTATAAAACATTATCATGCATTTTAAACCAACCATCTGTTTTCCACCGCACCTGTTCAAGATGTCGCAATAATGGTAAGAAGTATTACATGTATTATTGGTTCACTTTTATAATAATGTTGTTAAAAAGAATAAGAGAATTATTATACCCGACAACTGTTGGTCGTACTTAAAAATGCACAAATTTAGTTGTAATGAAGTGAAGTGTATTTATATAGCGCTTTTCTTGAGTGACTCAGAGCGCTTTTACATAGTGAAACCCAATATCTAAGTTTCATTTAAACCAGTGTGGGTGGCACTGGGGGCAGGTGGGTAAAGTGTCTTGCCCAAGGACACAACGGCGGTGACTAGGATGGCGGAAGCGGGAATCGAATCTGGAATCCTCAGGTTGCTAGCACGGCCACTCTACCAACCGAGCATATGGCTCTTACGGAAATACATTTTGAAACATTTGGCTTTCATGGCTCTCTCAGCCAAAAAGGTTCCCGACCCCCGTTTTAACCTTCGTCTTGTGTTAGGACCCGTTTTAGTTTTTAAATGCATAAAAAAACACCACATACATTTATTTTTTTGCATCAAAGCTTTTTGACGTTGTCAGGAACCTCTTTGTCAACAAAATACTTATTTTTTTTTTTTTTTTTCTTTCACTAAATTATAAAATGCTCTGGTCGAAATTATGCCCTTGGTGTTGTTAGGGTCAATTTTGACCCAGTTATAAAAATAAGATGATAAAGCAATGATTAGAACCAAAAACTGAACACACTGACAGCCAGCTCCTCTCCCAATCATGTGAGCTTTAGTGGATTCTCATTTTACCTTGTTATCCTGTACAAAAACAAACAAAAGACGGACACTAAAAGTGTCACTTTTTGCCACTCTGATTTTGTTTTTTTATTAATTTTGGAACTAGTAATCTATTTCTCTTGGTTTCATTTGCTTGATTGGTTGTTGTTGGATTTCTGTTGCTGAAAAAAACACTTTTTAGCCTTTTTCTTGAAGTAAATATATATGGGTCGAAATTGACCCGTAACACCATAGATGTTACTATAGCTCAACTTCTTCAAATGAAAAAATAAATAAAACACATTTGTTTAAGAGATGTGTTCTAATACCCCTTAGTAATTGTTAGGTAACACAACAACCTTTTTTTTTATTTATATGATTCTCTTGAGGTTTGTTTTACCATTTAAAAAAATTTAAATCGAGGGGTATACTGACAAAAAAAAGGCCCAAACCAAAAATATTAAAACCAATATTTTCAAGGATAAGGAAGCCTAACGAGGTAACCAAGAGACGAGAAACAAATTGGATGATAGATAATTGTTTTTAGTGTATTTTACAGCTGATTTAAGACATGGGTCAAAACCCACTCGTTAACATAAGAGATGGTAACAGAAAGCTAACACAAGAGGAAGGTTAATGAATATATAGGCCTACTATGTTACTGTATTTTAATGTCAGTCGTTATGATGTTACTTGGGAGATCCGGTTTGTTGGTGTCGAGCTTGAACCCTGACCTTTGTGATGTGTGTGGTTGTGGTGGTGCTGGTGGTTTCCGAAGTGATGGTCTGAGCGCTCAGTAGCACACCCGGGTCTGCGTCGCCGTTCATGTCGCCCTGTTGACAAGTACTATATTAAATGGAGCACTGTTATATATATTTTTATTAGAGTTAATTAGGGTCCGCAGGCCCATTGCAAAAGGACTCCACAGGAGTCCTTTTGCAATGGGCCAAGGACCCTAATGAAACTGCTGTGTTTTATCATTATTCCGCACCTTCGCACCCTAATTTGACCCCCTTAACATGCTTCAAAACTCACCAAATTTGACACAAACCTTCCCAAGTTATTAAGCAACCAAATCCCAAAAATGAAAATTCCGCGCTAGCGCCCACTAGGAAAAAACAACAACAACAGACTGCTCATAACTTCCGTTAGGAATGTCGTAGAGACATGAACCAAAAACTTCTACGTAGAACTGACTTAGACCTACAATTCATAATTTTACTTTCTCGGGCAAAAATCAACAAAAAATTGGCAAAAACCCCTTCAATACAAAATTTTCGCAAAAAAATGCTATTTTTGCCTCTTTGAGCTGTAATTTGAGCCCCTTAAAATGCTTCAAAACTCACCAAACTTGGCAAACATATCAGTACTGGCAGAAATTGTGATCTAATGACAAAACTAAACCCGGAAATTACATTTTTTTTGAATAAAACACAGCAAAAACTGCTCCTAGGAAGAAAACACAGACAAAATTGCTTGTAACTTCCAGTAGGAATGCCGGAAAGACATGAAACAAAAACTTCTATGTAGGTCTCACTTAGACCTACATTTAGATGATTGACATCCTTCGGCAAAAATCAACAGGAAGTTAAAAATTACCCCTTCAAAGTAAAAGTTTTGTAAAAACCCATCACCTTTTTCAAACGTAAACTCCTCCAAGTGCGTTTGTCGTTTCAGCTTCAAACTCGCACAGGAGAGAGATTGAACCCTTTTGATTAAAACTATCCAACAAAGTTTTGATTACTGCTCCGGTTTGGATTTTACGGCCTTCGAAGAACCCCTGCGCAAAGTTTCCAAAAAAGTCATTTTTGCCTCTATAAACTGTAATTTGACCCCCTTAAAATGCTTCAAAGTGCAAGTTTAAGCTCTACTATGCCAAGCGAAAGCCATTTATCAACAACATCCGGAATCGCCGATCTATAATTTCACACCCTTAACATAATTAAAAACTCACCAAATTTTACACACACATTAGGACTGGCAAAAATTGCCATCTGATAAAAAAACAAACCGCAAAAATCAAAATTGCGCTCTAACGCCCCCTAGGAAAATACCCAGGCAAAACTGCTTGTAACTTCTGTTAGGAATGACCTAGAGACATGAAACAAAAACCTCTATGTAGGTCTGACTAAGATCGGGGTTTGAGAAGCGGCGGAAGCAACCAAAGGCGGACCCGACCAACGCTCCTTGCAGCTTTAATTTTGAATGTGTTTATAACAAGTTACATTGAATCATGACATGTTTACACACAATTCAACATGTCCCAAAAAGAGTAGGAAGAAGCAGAGCCTTTGTAATCCTACTCCTTTCTTCATGTTTTTGCAATTACAGACAGAGATGTAAGCAGCTTACCAATTTTCTAACAGAGAAAGAAAAGGATGAAATTGTGCTAAAGCTTATTGAACAATAATTAATAATAAATAAATAAAGGTTAACAAGCAGGACAGAGACATTGTGTTGTGATGAACAAGTGCAGAAAATATGATGAATAACACCATGATTTGATGATAAAAGTTACATGGTTGCGTGAGCACATACCGCTGAAGACTCGTAGGTGATGGTCTTGGTCTCGGTGTGAATCACCGGCATCTCTTTAGCGCAGACCGTGTCCTCGTCAGGATGCTGTCGGACAACAAAGCAACACACAATTAATATGAAACCTTCCTGTTTAACAGCGCACCCTTGCATTTCTTTCAACAGCTTTGCACATCCATCATTCCATTTTCTACCACTTATTCCCTTTCAGGGTAGCGGGGGGCGCTGGCGCCGATCTCAGCTATAATCGGGCGGAAGGCGGTGAACAGCCTGGACAAGTCGCCACCACATCGCAGGTCCAACACAGACAACATTCACACACCAGGGACCATTTAGTGTTGCCAATCAACCTATCCACATGTCTTTGGAAGTGGGAGGAGCCTATCCCCAGGTGCTTGTCTTTGAGGTGGGAGGAGCCTATCCCCAGGTGCATGTCTTTGGAAGTGGGAGGAGCCTAGCCCCAGGTGCATGTCTTTGGAGGTGGGATCCACTGTGGACTGGACTTTCACTATTATGTTAGATCCGTTATGACTGGACTCTCACTATTATGTTAGATCCACTATGGACTGGACTCTCACAATATTATGTTAGATCCACTATGGACTGGACTCTCACACTATTATGTTAGATCCACTATGGACTGGACTCTAACACTATTATGTTAGATCCACTATGGACTGGACTCTAACACTATTATGTTACATCCACTATGGACTGGACTCTCACTATTATGTGAGATCCACTATGGACTGGACTCTCACTATTATGTTAGATCCCCCACGGACTTCACACTATTATGTTAGATCTTCTATGGACTGGACTCTCACAATTATGTTAGATCCACTATGGACTGGACTCTCACAATTATGTTAGATCCACTATGGACTGGACTCTCACACTATTATGTTAGAACCACAATGGACTGGACTCTCACACTATTATGTTAGAACCACTATGGACTGGACTCTCACTATTATGTTAGCGCCACTATGGACTGGACTCCCACTATTATGTTAGATCCACTATGGACTGGACTCTCACTATTATGTTAGATCCACTATGGACAGGACTCCCACCATTATGTTAGATCCACTATGGACTGGACTCTCACTATTATTTTAGATCCACTATGGACTGGACTCACACACTATCATGTTAGATCCACAATGGACTGGACTTTCACAATATTATGCTAGACCCACTCAACATCCATTGCATCCGGTCTCCCCACATCTGCAGTCCTCTCCAAGGTTTCTCATAGTCATTCTCATTGACATCCCACTGGGTTGTGAGTTTTTCCTTGCCTTTACGTGGGATCTGAACCGAGGATGTCGTTGTGGCTTTTGCAGCCCTTTGAGACACTTGTAATTTAACGCTATATAAATAAACATTGATTGATTGATCTCGACTATTTCTTCCTGTCGGTCTCACAGTGTTGTCTAACTCCGAAGTTGTTGCCTCTGGCTGCATTTCCACAGATGTGTTCCACTTCTAAGCAGCAACTGCCGCCCGACCATCGTTTGAGCGATTTCCTTAAGGAATTATGTGTAAAACCGCGGCACACACAGCTTCCTGTTGACAACTGATGCACAGTACACTCGGACTTGGACTCACCACACAATCTGCTGGCGCCGCGTCAGTCTCTAAGGCGACAACCGCCTTGTGCTCCGGACCCACTGATGTCTGTGGAAAAAAAGAAGAATGACGACAACATGCTGTCACTAGCATCGCAACAAGAATGCTGCATTAGGGTCACACTGCACGAAAAATGACAAGAATCCAATAGTTTTTAACGAAGAAAACGAGGGAAAAAGTTGTAACAAGATCAAGATAAAACCATGTTACGAAAATAAAAAAAAAATTAATTTAATGATACAGCATAAGCTGATATTTTAGGAACAAAAAGTGGTAATTTTGTAACAAAAGGTGTAATGCTCCAAAAAAATCAATTATATTACCATAAAAATTCTGCCAACATGCAAACTTCACTGGTTTTGTTCCTAAAATACTGTATTGAGTAAATCAATGTTTTTTTGTGGAGCTCTTCACCCTGCTGATGTGGGTTGCAATTGAATCGTTTGTAACGACCAACAAGATAGTCTTAATTTGAAAAATGCATTTTTTTTTTTTTTACAAAAATGTAATTTTGTAAACATTTTGCAGCAAAAAAATAGCCCCGCAAAAATTGACCACTGCTATATCGCGCCAGCCTGGCCCTAAGAATGAGTGAAAACATCCATCCATCCCTTTTCTTCCGCTTATTCCATTTCGGGATCGCGGGGGGGCGCTGGCGCCTATCTCAGCTACAATCGGGCGGAAGGCGGGGTACACCCTGGACAAGTCGCCACCTCATCGCAAGAGTGAAAACAGACCATTTTTTTTCCAGAGGAATTCTTTTTACATGACTGTAATTAATTTCATCCAAACAAGCACATTTTTGGGGTGATCCCCGGACAGGGAGGTCCGGGGTTTACCTTGACCATTTTATCACAAGACAAAAACACGCTGAGAATAGTGGCTTCACAAATATCCTGTATGTTATTGTGGCGGGAGATGTGACCAGCGCTGCCCGCAGGAGCAAAGGTCACCGCCTCTGTCCATGGTGCTAAAGACAGAGCACCATCATACAGGGGCGTGGCAGTGCTGATGGCGAGACACGCCTGGCAGGTGATTAGATTTCACAGGTGGTACGTGTCAATCTAAACATCTGTTGTCTTTAACAGTAAGCGGCCGGGAGCAGGAGGAGAAGAGGATACGGACGTGACTGAAAAGTCACGTTCTGCTGGAGAAAATAATTTGATCATTTCTATGTGCATTAAAACTTTGTTCAACTTTGCACGCCTGGCTCTTGTGAGGTGTATGTCGGCGGTACCGCTAGGAATTGACCTCCACAGTTATGTACACGGGTAATAAACTGAATTTTTCCCATTGACCTTTCTTGCTCATGGACTGCTCTGATTTACCAGGACAACACACAGTGTGCCAGGGCACCACACTCTCACTGATTTCATCAAAGTTCCTCATTAGTGATGATTTAATTTAGTCATAATCACGGCAAAACAGACACAAAGCGAGTAAAAATGAGTGCTGATTTTGGATGACGTCTTAAAATGTGGATGCACTGATGAACTGCACAATGGATGTTTGTGCCACAAAAGGGAGCAAGGCACTTGTCGCTTACTGAAGTAAAAACGAAATATTCAACAGGGAAATGCGAAAGATAAGTAAATTCAGCAAAACATTCGATTTTACCCCCGGTAGAGAATTTTATTAACTATTTAGTGGTACTCATAGCTCAAAATTAGCCATTTTTTATGAAGAACTAGAAAAGCACTTGGAAAGCGTGGACCCATTCAGGCATTATCTCCCAATGGTAAAAAACCCTGAATCCAGACGGTTATCCGGATCAACCCCGAAAGGTAATCACTTGTTACTCATCGCATTTATGAAATTTTGAATTTTGAATGAACATCCGCCCATAACTTTTTGAGCCATCTATAGAGGAAAGGAAGAAAGGTGGGGCCACTGAGATACCTACACAGAAGTTGAGGCTCCTAATGTAAATATTAGGTAATGAAACAACTCAACGCCTTCCACATGAGATCTCTCAGCAGGCTGCTCAACATTAGGTGGCAGGACAAGATCCCAGACACTGAGGTCCTCCAGCTGGAGAGCATCTATGCCATCCTCAAGCGTTCCCGGCTGAGATGGGCTGGCCATGTCTGCCATATGTCAAACGAACGCCTACCAAAAATGCTTCTGAACGGTGAACTGCACCATGGAAACGCTTTAAGGATACCCTAAAGACCAGTCTCAAGGGCTGTGGTCTGGATCCAGAGACCTGGGAAGCCGATGCCCAACACCGTTCAAACTGGCGTTCTGCATGGTGTAGCAGACTTCGAGGAAAAACGCATACATCAGGGGTCGGGAACCTTTTTGGCTGAGAGAGCCGAAAAGCCAAATATTTTAAAATGTATTTCCGTAAGAGCCATATAATATTTTTTTTTAACACTGAACACAACTAAACGCGTGCATTTTTAAGTAATAGCAACTTTTCTAGAGTATATTCTTTGTAATAACATTGTTATTCTGAAGCTAACTGTGGAGGGGGCCCACCTGGGCCTTGTTATCTAATCACCTGCCGCTCTGTTATTAGCAGCAGCCAGGAGGAGAGACGGGGTTGGGGCTGGAAATACAATTGCTGGAAAACAACTGAGGGACTTATTGAAAAATAAAACAATATTGCAACCCTGAAACAGGCTCTCATGTCGGTGCTTGGGGGTCTGAAGAACCCCCAGGAGGACAAGCCCCACATAACTTCTTACCATTAACGCAACTTCTTGAACAGATGGATGGATTAAAAATGCATGAGAATGTTTTATATTTTGAACATTATTTTTAACACTGTGATTACAAGTGAAATTATTCATTACTTATCGTTTTAAGCAACATCAGCTCAGATTTATCCCAGAGCCAGATGCAGTCATCAAAAGAGCCACATCTGGCTCCCGAGCCATAGGTTCCCTACCCCTGGCATACATGAAGCCGAACAGAAGCGACAGCTCCGCAAGACCAGAGACTGTTCCTCCGTCTCAGCCAGCCACCCCCCAACCATAACCTGCCCTCACTGCAGCCGGTCATTCTGTGCAAGGATTGGCCTCATCAGCCATTTTCGCAATCGCAAATCAACGTGAAGTCACCTGGTCATCTTCGAAAACGATGTCTAGCATTAAAAGATTACAGTTGGTACAAAATGCGGCTGCTAGACTTTTGACAAGAACAAGAAAGTTTGATCATATTACGCCTGTACTGTATATACCTTTATATACATATATACATACATATTTACCTATACTGTATATACCTTTATATACATATATACATACATATATATCTATACTGTATATACCTTTATATACATATATACATACATATATACCTATACTGTATATACCTTTATATACATATATACATACATATATACCTATACTGTATATACCTTTATATACATATATACATACATATGTACCTATACTGTATATACCTTTATATACATATATACAAACATACCTATACTGTATATACCTTTATATACATATATACATACATATATACCTATACTGTATATACCTTTATATACATATATACATACATATATACCTATACTGGCTCACCTGCACTGGCTTCCTGTGCACTCAAGATGTGACTTTAAGGTTTTACTACTTACGTATAAAATACTACACGGTCTAGCTCCAGCCTATCTTGCCGATTGTCCATCCATCCATCCATTTCCTACCGCTTATTCCCTTTCGAGGTCGCGGGGCGCGCTGGCGCCTATCTCAGCTACAATCGGGCGGAAGGCGGATTGTATTGTACCATATGTCCCGGCAAGAAATCTGCGTTCAAAAGACTCCGGCTTATTAGTGATTCCTAGAGCCCAAAAAAAGTCTGCGGGCTATAGAGCGTTTTCTATTGGGGCTCCAGTACTCTGGAATGCCCTCCCGGTAACAGTTCGAGATGCTACCTCAGTAGAAGCATTTAAGTCTCACCTTAAAACTCATCTGTATACTCTAGCCTTTAAATAGACCTCCTTTTTAGACCAGTTGATCTGCCGCATCTTTTCTTTTTTCTCCTATGTCCCCCCCTCCCTTGTGGAGGGGGTCCGGTCCGATGACCATGGATGAAGTACTGGCTGTCCAGAGTCGACACCCAGGATGGACCGCTCGCCTGTATCGGTTGGGGACATCTCTACGATGCTGATCCGCCTCCGCTTGAGATGGTTTCCTGTGGACGGGACTCTCGCTGCTGTCTTGGATCCGCTTGAACTGAACTCTCGCGGCTGTGTTGGAGCCACTATGGATTGAACTTTCACAGTATCATGTTAGACCCGCTCGACATCCATTGCTTTCGGTCCCCTAGAGGTTTCTCATAGTCAGCATTGTCACTGGCGTCCCACTGGATGTGAATTCTCCCTGCCCACTGGGTGTGAGTTTTCCTTGCCCTTTTGTGGGTTCTTCCGAGGATGTTGTAGTCGTAATGATTTGTGCAGTCCTTTGAGACATTTGTGATTTGGGGCTATATAAATAAACATTGATTGATTGATTGATTGAAGGACGAACATGATTAGGTAACATAGTAAAAATGATCTGGATCCCCAAAAACCTGATCAGTTTTTCCTCATCCCATGTTGGATATTTCCCAAAACTTTCATAAAAATCCACCCATGCATTTTCACTGTATATAGCAGTGTGGTTTTCGTCCTGGTCGTGGAACTGTGGACCAGCTCTATACTCTGGGCAGGGTTCTTGGGGGTGCATAGGAGTTTGCCCAACCAGTCTACATGTGCTTTGTGGACTTGGAGAAGGCATTCGACCGTGTCCCTCGGGAAGTCCTGTGGGGAGTGCTCAGAGAGTATGGGGTATCGGACTGTCTTATTGTGGTGGTCTGCTCCCTGAGCTTGGTCCGCATTGCCGGCAGTAAGTCGGACACATTTCCAGTGAGGGTTGGACTCCGCCAAGGCTGCCCTTTGTCACCGATTCTGTTCATAACTATTATGGACAGAATTTCTAGGCGCAGCCAAGGCGTTGAGGGGATCCGGTTTGGTGGCCACGGGATTAGGTCTCTACTTTTTGCAGATGATGTGGTCCTGATGGCTTCATCTGGCCGGGATCTTCAACTCTCACTGGATCGGTTCGCAGCAGAGTGTGAAGCGACCGGAATGAGAATCAGCACCTCCAAGTCCGAGTCCATGGTTCTCGCCATCTCCAGGTTGGGAAGGAGACCCTGCCCCAAGTGGAGGAGTTCAAGTACCTAGGAGTCTTGTTTACGAGAGGGGGAAAGAGTGGATCATGAGATCGACAGGCAGATCGGTGCGGCGTCTTCAGTAATGCGGACGTTGTATCGATCCGTTGTGGTGAAGAAGGAGCTGAGCCGGAAGGCCAAGCTCTCAATTTACCGGTCGATCTACGTTCCCATCCTCACCTATGGTCATGAGCTTTGGGTCATGACCGAAAGGATAAGATCATGGGTACAAGCGGCCGAAATGAGTTTCCTCCGCCGGGTGGCGGGTCTCTCCCTTAGAGATAGGGTGAGAAGCTCTGCCATCCGGGAGGAACTCAAAGTAAAGCCGCTGCTCCTCCACATCGAGAGGAGCCAGATGAGGTGGTTCGGGCATCTGGTCAGGATGGCACCCGAACGCCTCCCTAGGGAGGTGTTTAGGGCACGTCCAGCTGGTAGGAGGCCACGGGGAAGACCCAGGACACGTTGGGAAGACTATTTCTCCCGGCTGGCCTGGGAACGCTTCGGGATCCCCCGGGAAGAGCTAGACGAAGTGGCTGGAGAGAGGGAAGTCTGGGCTTCCCTGCTTAGGCTGCTGCCCCCGCGACCCGACCTCGGATAAGCGGAAGATGATGGATGGATAAGCAGTAGAAAATGACTGAATGGATGTTGCTAGAACATGAGTGTGCCCCAACTTGATCAACAAAAGCAACACAGCATGGTGCCCTTCCACCCATCACCTTGATGCAGGCAAGATGCCTTTTATTTAAACTATCATAGGCACTAAACATTCAAAAGTCAGCTTGTGTGTGGTCACCTTTTGGGAAGTGAAAGAGGAAACCCATCCATGAGTTGACTGGCAAGGACAGGAGACGGAGAAAAACAAGAAAGGAAAAGGGGAAGAGAGAGAAAGGAAGACAACAGTGAGAGAAGACAAACGAGTAAACACAGCAACAGGAGAGAGGATATGGATTCTTAGTATGGATTGTATGGAATACCCTTTCTTATGAATAAGTCATCAATAAATGACTCTTTCCAAGTGTCATGTCTGCAGGTAGAGCCATACAATGTGTTTTATAGGTAGAGGGAGGAAGGAGAATGGTTGGAAAAAGCCCAGGTTCCGCCATCAAGTCATTGCTTTCAGGGAGCAGATAGCGGACCTGAGAGAATGGTGCAGCCCGGAAGAAAGCGTGACAACAAACAAGAGTCCTACTTGGTCTTGCTGCCGGCTTGTGGCCTTATCAGCTGCGGAAGCAGGTGATAAGTGAGACAAGTCCAGGCGCTTCAACCCAAGCAAACATGTTGTATCAAAAGGAAGCAAACAGAAAACGGCAGCTTGTGTAAGTGTGTGTTAAGGGACTGTTAGCCATGCACAGCTCCGGATGAAACTCTTATTAATAATATTATGGATATTCTAAGTCTTGTTTGGCTGTTGCTGGTGGGAAGACGGCAAAATGAAGGGGAGGCTGCATGGAGTTGCTTTTAGTTTTCATACAGTTACCACGTCTAAGGGTGTTGTCTCTGGGGATGTAATCTGAGCCACATTGGTCTGGGACTGCTCCCGGACAGCATCCACTTTGTGGCGAGGCTCCTCTATGGTCTTCATCTCCTCCGACAACACGCTGAAGACCTCAGACTCCTCCGCCTTCACCACCTCCGACACCCAGGATGCCATGGCTTTCTTAGGCGAGCCGACGGCTTTAATCTGGGACAGGTCTTCCATCACCGTCTCGATCTTGTTGACAGAGGTACTTCGGGCTTTAATGACCGATTGGTGATGTTCTTTCTCTTCTTCTCTGTCCTCTGGCTCCTTTAAAATGATAAGCATTCCTCTCTTGTCTATGATGGCTTGGGACACTTCCTCCCTGACGGACCCCGGGCTTAGCTTTGCCAGGGACTTCTCGGAAAACTCCTCCTGAGAGTCAGGGGTTTTCTTCTGCCTGGGGCTCCCGTCCTCGAAAACATCATCGTCCATAGCAGCGGACGGGCTAATTGCTTGTAGCTCGTGGAAGGGGGCTCCATCAGTCAGGAAGCTAATGTCCGCGGCGCAATTCAGCACATTTCCTGTTGTCTGGGGAGACACTTGTCTTATTGGAAAATGAATTCTTTAAGTTAATAAAGCAATCTACTTCATGTGATATGACATAACCATGCAGCTGTTGAGGGGCTGAGAGTGAAAGTCATGTTTAGAGCAAAAGAGGAGAGACAGAGGCAGCTCAGCAGTGCAATAAGACAGTGGTTCTCAACCTTTTTGCAGTGATGTACCCCCTGTGAACATTTTTTTTAATTCAAGTACCCCATAACCAGAGCAAAGCATTTTTGGTTGAAAAAAAAGAGATAAAGAATTAAAATACAGAACTATGTCATCAGTTTCTGATTCATAAATTGTATAACAGTGCAAAATATTGCTCATTTGCAGTGGTCGTTCTTGGACTATTTGGCAAAAAAGATGTAATTAAAGCTGCAAGCAGCGTTGGTCGGGTCCGCCTTTGGCCGCTGCCAAGCCCCGGTCTAAGTCAGACCTACATAGAGGTCTTTGTTTCATGTTTCTACGACATTCCTAACAGAAGTTACGAGCAGTTTTGTCTGGGTTTTTTCCTAGGGGGCGCTGTAGCGCAATTTTGACTTTTGGGGTTTGGTTTTTTTTTAGATGGCAATCTTCGCCGGTCCTGAAGTGTGTGTAAAATTTGGTGAGTTTTGAAGCATGTTAAGGGGGTCAAATTACAGATCAGCGTTTCTGGATGTTGTTGATAAATGGCTTTCGCTTTGCATAGTAGAGCTTTAACTTGCACTTTGAAGCATTTTAAGGGGGTCAAATTACAGCTCAAAGAGGCAAAAATGACATTTTTTTTTTAGGAAACTTTGCGCAGGGGTTCTTTGAAGGCGCGTAAAAATCAAAACCGGAGCAGTAATCAGAACTTTGTTGGATAGTTTTAATCAAAAGGGTTCAATCTCTCTCCTGTGCAAGTTTCAAGCCGAAACAACAAACGCACTCGGAGGAGTTTACGTTTGAAAAAGGTGACGGGTTTTTACAAAACTTTTATTTTGAAGGGGTAATTTTTAACTTCCTGTTGATTTTTGCCAAAGGATGTCAATCATCTAAATTTAGGTCTAAGTGAGACCTACATAGAAGTTTTTGTTTCATGTCTTTCCGGCAATCCTACTGGAAGTTACAAGCAATTTTGTTTGTGTTTTCTTCCTAGGAGCAGTTTTTGCTGTGTTTTATTCAAAAATTGCGCTAGAGCGCATTTTTTAATTTTCGGGTTTAGTTGTTTCATTAGATCGCAATTTCTGCCAGTACTGATGTGTGTGCCAAGTTTGGTGAGTTTTGAAGCATTTTAAGGGGGTCAAATTACAGTTCAAAGAGGCAAAAATAGCATTTTTTGCGAAGATTTTGTATTGAAGGGGTTTTTGCCAACTTTTTGTTGATTTTTGCCCGAGAAAGTAAAATTATGAATTGTAGGTCTAAGTCAGTTCTACATAGAAGTTTTTGTTTCATGTCTCTACGACATTCCTAACGGAAGTTATGAGCAGTCTGTTGTTTTTTTTCCCTAGGGGGCGCTAGCATCGATTAGCTGGCAGTCAACATCAACAAAACTCACCTTTGTGATTTCGTTGACTATCGTTGCAAATGCATCTGCAGGTTATCCATACATCTCTGTGCCATGTCTGCCTTAGCATCGCCGGTCAAATGTGGAGACACTCTGGTACATTCAATGGGGGTCTGGCGGCAGACACATTCAATGGAGGTCTGGCGGCAGACACTTTGGCATCTTCGGGCCAGTGGTGCAACTTGAATCCCTCCCTGTTAGTGTTGTTACACCCTCCGACAACACACCGACGAGGCATGATGTCTCCAAGGTTCCAAAAAATTGTCAAAAAAACGGAAAATAACAGAGCTGAGACCCGGTGTTTGTAATGTGTTGAAAATGAAAATGGTGGGTGTGTTACCTCGGCGACGTCACATTCTGACGTCATCGCCTCCAGCGCGATGAACAGAAAGGCGTTTAATTCGCCAAAATTCACCCATTTAGAGTTCGGAAATCGGTTAAAAATATAGACGGCCTTTTTTCTGCAACATCAAGGTATATATTGACGCTTACAAAGCTCTGGTGATAATGTTCCCCTTTCAAAAAACCTCACGTACCCCTTGGCATACCTTCGAGTACCCCCACTTTGAGAACCACTGCAATAAGACACTGCACACAAACACGTGAAAAATGTGGAGAATCGTTTACCTCAGTAGCTTTCGCTTCCTCCTTTTTCTCATCTCCGACGGACATCTTATCTTCATTCTGCAGAAGGAAGAAAAAAGGGTAATATGGAGAGAAAATGATTTATAAAAGAGGCAAATGCGGAACCCAAAGTTAGGTCATTAAAGCCTGGTGTCACTGATGCCAGTCTAGAAATAGTGCTGTGTTTATCCTCAAGATTGTGTTGCGACATGAAGAAATCAATAAAAAAAACCAAACTTTCTAGCGTAATAATGATCACAGCTGCAAGACTCCTTGCCGTTTATGTGCACACCAATTCCAAATGGTTTTAAAAAAACACGACGTGCGCTTACGTCCTGCAGGTTCAGAGGCTCTATCATGGGCGCCTCGCAAGCCGGGGACGAGGAGAGCCTCCTCTCCCATTCCGTAAGGCCGGGGACGGCACCGTCCGTCTCCAGGAAGGACCGCTTGAGCTCGCTGATGTTGGTCTGGTGCTTGACCATCTCTGCAGGGGGCTCAGTGTCCTACAGCCGCCCCGGTAAGCCATGATAAGAAGTAAGTGAGGCTGCGGGAAGCACGAAGGGGGAGCGACTGCCATGCTTCATGTATGTCATCTTTTTTAAAAACTAAAAAAAAACTCAAATCAAAACATGGGTGCAAAAAGCCAGTTAAATGGTTTGGACTCAAAATGGAGCTTAATTGTTGTAAAACAAGCCTAACAAATAGAATGGAACAAGTAATTTCTTCCAGGACGCTGGATGTGATTAATCAGATTTAATGTCAAACATTTTAAGACATTATTAGTCTTAATTTATCTCAACTTCACACGTCATGCCTTGTTAACATGAACTGTTATGCAAGAGTAAAAAGTTAAGTCGGGTACCATGCTGCAACGTGTAAAAGAAAGTGCATCTCTACACCTCCTTCAAAATCACACCAAAGAACACCTCCAGGCAACTACAACTCTAGAGCAGGGGTGTCAAACTCAAACACAGAGTGGGCCAACATTTTTAACGGAACAAAGCCGCGGGCCAAAGTTAAACAAATAAATCTTTTAATAGGGACCCAAACAGGTTTTGCATTAAATATTGAACAAGCAAGGCTTATATAACTTTAGTGACATGCAAAATCCAGTTTCAAATAATAATAACAATAATTAAAAGAATATCAAATATAATTTAAATAAAAGTCTTTTTTTCTATTTGCTATCTTCTGAGGTAAATATTTTTTTTCCACAGGCTAATAATACATTTCAAAATAAAATTAAAACTGCAAGCAGCGTTGGTCGGGTCCGCCTTTGGCCGCTGCCAAGCCCTGGTCTAAGCCAGACCTACATAGAGGTCTTTGTTTCATGTCTCTACGACATTCCTAACAGAAGTTACAAGCAGTTTTGTCAGGGTTTTTTCTTAGGGGGCGCTAAAGCGGAATTATGACTTTAGGGTTTTTTTTTTTTTATTAGATAGCAATTTTCGCCAGCCCTTATGTGTGAGTAAAATTTGGTGAGTTTTGAAGCATGTTAAGGGGGTCAAATTACAGATCGGCGTTTCTGGATGTTGTTGATAAATGGCTTTCGCTTGGCATAGTAGAGCTTTAAGTTGCAATTTGAAGCATTTTAAAAGGGTCAAATTACAGCTCAAAGAGGCAAAAATGACATTTTTTAGGAAACTTTCCGCAGGGGTTCTTTGAAGGCGTGTAAAATCAAAACCGGAGCGGTAATCAAAACTTTGTTGGAGAGTTTTAATCAAAAGGGTTCAATCTCTCTCCTGTGCGAGTTTGAAGCCAAAACGACAAACGCACTGGGAGGAGTTTACGTTTGAAAAGGTGACGGGTTTTAACAAAACTTTTATTTTGAAGGGGTAATTGCCAACTTCCTGTTGATTTTTTCTGCAGGCTGTCAATTATTAAATTGTAGGTCTAAGTGAGACCTGCATAGAGGTTTTTGTTTCATATCTGTCCGACATTCCTACTGGAAGTTACAAGCAGTTTTGTCTGTTTTCTCTTCCTAGGAGCAGTTTTTTCTGTGTTTTATCCAAAAATTGCGCTACAGCGCATTTTTAAAATTTTCGGGTTTGGTTTTTTCATTAGATCGCAATTTTTGCCAGTCCTGATGTGTGTGCCAAGTTTGGTGAGTTTTGAAGCATTTTAAGGGGGTCAAATTACAGCTCAAAGAGGCAAAAATAGCATTTTTTGCGAAAATTTTGCTTTGAATGAGTTTTTGCACAATTTCTGTTGATTTTAGGTAAAGAAGTTTTTTTATTGGAAATGTAGGTCTAAGTCAGACGTACATAGAGGTTTTTGTTTCATGTCTCTACGACATTCCTAATGGAAGTTACAAGCAGTCTGTTTTTTGTTTCTTCATAGGGGGCGCTAGCGCGCAACTTTCGTTTTTGGGGTTTGGTCGCCTAATAAGTTGGGAAGGTTTGCCAGACCGACGTGTGTGTCAAATTTGGTGAGTTTTGAAGCATGTTAAGGGGGTCAAATTGGGGTGCGAAGGTGCGTAATAATAATAATAAAGAATAAAGAATAATAAAACGCACCAGTTTCAATAGGGTCCTTGGTCCATTGCCAAAGGACTCCACAGGAGTCCTTTGGCAATGGGCCTGGCGGACCCTAATAACAATAATGAATGAACCAAACATTCAAGCCTAAAAGTAGCAAGAGAAAATGCATGAATAAAACGTTAATTATTGGTCAGTTTGCTGGAAATTTCCCAGAAGAGTTAGTGCTGCAAGGGTTTCTGGGTATTTGTTCTGTTTTAATTGATTTTACCCTTTAAAATAGTTTTTAATCATATTTGTTTTTATAGGTTTTATATTTATTTTTTGTTTTTATTCAGTCATTGGGGGAGCATAATGTATATATTTTTTTATTTTATTTTTTATAATTTTTTTTTACAATTGTTTTTAACATGGCTGTGCAGCACTTTGGAAACGTTATTGTTCTTTAAATGTGCTATATAAATAAAGTGGATTGGATTGGATTGTTTTGTTACGGTGCGGATGTTCACCCGAAATGTGTTTGTCATTCTTGTTTGGTGTGGGTTCACAGTGTGGCGCATATTTGTAACAGTGTTAAAATTGTCTATACGGCCACCCTCAGTGTGACCTGTACGGCTGTTGACCAAGTATGCCTTGCATTCAATTGTGCATGTGTGTGTGTGTGTAAGCCACAAATATTATGTGACATGCTGTTAGTATGGAGGAAAAGCGGACCTGTGTTTGTCATTCTTGTTCGGTGTGGGTTCACAGTGTGGCGCATATTTGTAACAGTGTTAAAATTGTCTATACGGCCACCCTCAGTGTGACCTGTATGGCGTTTGACCAAGTATGCTTGCATTCACTTGTGCGTGTGTGTGTGTGTGTGTGTGTGTGTAAAAGCCACAAATATTATGTGACACGCTGTTAGTATGGAGGAAAAGTGGACGTGACGACAGGTTGTAGAGAACGCTAAAGGCAGTGCCTTAAATGCACGCCCCCAATATAGTTGTCCAGGTGGAAATCGGTAGAAATTCGGGAGAATGGTTGCCCTGGGTGATTTTCGGGAGGGGCACTGAATTTTGGGAGACTACCGGGAAATTTAGGAGGGTTGGAAAGTATGAGTATTAGCGGTGAATGCAGTGTTACAGCGGCACCGATGCTGTATAACACCGGCGGGCCAGCTCTAATGCTAAATTGATATTGCCTCAAGGGCCAAATTAAATTACACGGCGGGCCAGAGTTTGACACCCATGCCC
This sequence comes from Nerophis ophidion, assembly GCF_033978795.1. Lineage (NCBI taxonomy): Eukaryota > Metazoa > Chordata > Actinopteri > Syngnathiformes > Syngnathidae > Nerophis > Nerophis ophidion. The sequence continues at coordinate 4,945,365 of NC_084624.1, forward strand.
TAGACTAACACCTCCCTCCACCACATCCCACCTCCCCGGATTATAAATAATCAAACGTATATACTTGTTCCTATGCTTTCTGAACTCACTATGTCCACTGTACATATCCAACCAAGTCAGACCTACACTGTTTCAATGTCCATTTCCCAGATGATGTAATTCAATTACAAAATCGCCGAACAAAGTCGTAACTTCCTTCTTCCCAAAAGTATCAGTGATTTCCCTTTCCATCTAGTCCCATCGAAACTTATTTTTGACATGTTTATCAATTCCTTTTACTCGTGAAGCGTCCTTTCTCCCGAAAACCCACATCGTTTACATTTGGAAAATGGCGGTAATAACGTCATCATTCATAACAGATGTCCTGATTGGTCCCAAGGAACACATCGGCCAATCAACTACGGCGTGATTAAAGCTACGTCTCGATTACAAAAGACGAATCGGCAAGTAAACGTAGCAGTATCTCATACCCGCTACACTCCCAAATCCCGTTAGCGTTGTGAATAAGTTTCTGCGGTTTGGAGTCTGAATAAATCGGAACTTGAGACGCTCATATCCACGCAAGAAACCCAAGAACACAGCACAACAACACAAAGTCAGTCATGTTAGGATTAATCGTACCGCAACTCCTCATGCCCATTGTACCCTATTTTCTTACCAACCTCCAGCATCAGATTACTGTGCTTGACAAAAACGTTATCCCCTTCTACTCGATTTATGAAACGATACTGCAGAGGAGGAGACAAACAGGATTCATGGCATCAGGCCCTGGGGAGCTTCTGCATGGCTGTGATTTACGACGCAAAACACATAAATGACAAGTGGCCACATGAGAAAGCTGCTACAGGAAAGTCATTTTCCCTTAACAAGAGCACATGAGAAGACAACTGGACTGGTCAGAAGAATGCAAATGGACTGGTCAGAAGAATGCAAATGGACTGGTCAGAAGAATGCAAAATAAAATCAGGCAAAAGGCAGCAAGCAATAAGCTAAATGAGGCAGGCAAGCGTACCTGAGTGCGCATCTCAGAGTCATCATCTGCGTCCGACTGATAACAAGTAAGGATGTTGGGAGACAATCAGAGGGAGGTGAGGAGGAAGTAGCAAATGCAGTGAAAAGTTGAGTAGTATGTGGGGAAAATGTGTAGAAACAGGGTGGCGGAGAAGAAAATCAAGTGTTTTCAGTGAAAAACTGGAAGCAGTTAAAAGATCCTTGATGTGTCACATGCACGTAATAAATGCGTCCGACACACAAACCTCAGTGGCGGTCATATCTCCGTCCAGGGCAAAGTCGGTTTGCTCGCTGTCGGTCTGTTTTGTCAAACCCAGCGAAAGCATTCCGAGCGGCAAGAAGATAAGCAAACAAACCCGACATTGTAAAGATGTTTGGAATAAAAACGTAGATCACTACTTAAGTCTTCAGAAGCCCAGATGGAAACAAATGGAATTGGACAGGTTGTTATTGATCAGCGGCACACCGTCAAGACCAGGAGTGTCCAAAGTGCCTGCGGCTTGTTTTTGAATTACCTGTGGGTTGTTCTATAAATGAACATAGCCGACATCCAAAAATTTTGACGTTTAACTGTTGGAAGTTACAATAAATCTCACGAAAGAGGTGGTCCTCGTGCTATGACGTTAAATGGTCATGTATGCCTGCCCAAAAAAGTCTTAATACTGTACAAAAAGAAAAAGTGGACTACATAAAAGCAGGTAAGAGAATAACATGGCAGACTTTTGTGATTGCAGTTCGTCAAAGAAAGGAAAATTGAAATTACAAATGGTAAAATGCTCATAACTTTGACTAATATTGAACGACATTAGCTGAACGCCTGGTCAAGCCGCTTAAATCCTGTGAATATCATTAAAGATAAAGATCTATAAATTGGGTTCTGTTTTGTCTCAACCGCTTATCCGGAATCGGGTCGCAGGGACAACAGCTCCAGCAGAGACCCCCAGACTTCCCTCTCCAGAGCAATATTAGCAACTTCCTCCTGGGGGATCCCACCCATTTTCAACCGCTTATCCGGAATCGGGTCGCGGGGACAACAGCTCCAGCAGAGACCCCCAGACTTCACTCTCCAGAGCAACATTAGCAACTTCCTCCTGGGGGATCCCACCCATTTTCAACCGCTTATCCGGAATCGGGTCGCAGGGACAACAGCTCCATTAGAGACCCCCAGACTTCACTCTCAAGAGCAACATTAGCAACTTCCTCCTGGGGGATCCCACCCATTTTCAACCGCTTATCCGGAATCGGGTCGCAGGGACAACAGCTCCAGCAGAGACCCCCAGACTTCCCTCTCCAGAGCAACATTAGCAACTTCCTCCTGGGGGATCCCACCCATTTTCAACCGCTTATCCGGAATCGGGTCGCGGGGACAACAGCTCCAGCAGAGACCCCCAGACTTCACTCTCCAGAGCAACATTAGCAACTTCCTCCTGGGGGATCCCACCCATTTTCAACCGCTTATCCGGAATCGGGTCGCAGGGACAACAGCTCCATTAGAGACCCCCAGACTTCACTCTCCAGAGCAACATTAGCAACTTCCTCCTGGGGGATCCCACCCATTTTCAACCGCTTATCCGGAATCGGGTCGCAGGGACAACAGCTCCATTAGAGACCCCCACACTTCACTCTCCAGAGCAACATTAGCAACTTCCTCCTGGGGGATCCCACCCATTTTCAACCGCTTATCCGGAATCGGGTCGCAGGGACAACAGCTCCATTAGAGACCCCCACACTTCACTCTCCAGAGCAACATTAGCAACTTCCTCCTGGGGGATCCCACCCATTTTCAACCGCTTATCCGGAATCGGGTCGCAGGGACAACAGCTCCATTAGAGACCCCCAGACTTCACTCTCCAGAGCAACATTAGCAACTTCCTCCTGGGGGATCCCACCCATTTTCAACCGCTTATCCGGAATCGGGTCGCAGGGACAACAGCTCCATTAGAGACCCCCAGACTTCCCTCTCCAGAGCAATATTAGCAACTTCCTCCTGGGGGATCCCACCCATTTTCAACCGCTTATCCGGAATCGGGTCGCGGGGACAACAGCTCCAGCAGAGACCCCCAGACTTCACTCTCCAGAGCAACATTAGCAACTTCCTCCTGGGGGATCCCACCCCTTTTCAACCGCTTATCCGGAATCGGGTCGCAGGGACAACAGCTCCATTAGAGACCCCCAGACTTCACTCTCAAGAGCAACATTAGCAACTTCCTCCTGGGGGACCCCACCCATTTTCAACCGCTTATCCGGAATCGGGTCGCAGGGACAACAGCTCCAGCAGAGACCCCCAGACTTCCCTCTCCAGAGCAACATTAGCAACTTCCTCCTGGGGGATCCCACCCATTTTCAACCGCTTATCCGGAATCGGGTCGCGGGGACAACAGCTCCAGCAGAGACCCCCAGACTTCACTCTCCAGAGCAACATTAGCAACTTCCTCCTGGGGGATCCCACCCATTTTCAACCGCTTATCCGGAATCGGGTCGCAGGGACAACAGCTCCATTAGAGACCCCCAGACTTCACTCTCCAGAGCAACATTAGAAACTTCCTCCTGGGGGATCCCACCCATTTTCAACCGCTTATCCGGAATCGGGTCGCAGGGACAACAGCTCCATTAGAGACCCCCACACTTCACTCTCCAGAGCAACATTAGCAACTTCCTCCTGGGGGATCCCACCCATTTTCAACCGCTTATCCGGAATCGGGTCGCAGGGACAACAGCTCCATTAGAGACCCCCAGACTTCACTCTCCAGAGCAACATTAGCAACTTCCTCCTGGGGGATCCCACCCATTTTCAACCGCTTATCCGGAATCGGGTCGCAGGGACAACAGCTCCATTAGAGACCCCCAGACTTCCCTCTCCAGAGCAAGATTAGCAACTTCCTCCTGGGGGATCCCACCCATTTTCAACCGCTTATCCGGAATCGGGTCGCAGGGACAACAGCTCCATTAGAGACCCCCAGACTTCACTCTCCAGAGCAACATTAGCAACTTCCTCCAGGGGGATCCCACCCCTTTTCAACCGCTTATCCGGAATCGGGTCGCAGGGACAACAGCTCCATTAGAGACCCCCAGACTTCACTCTCAAGAGCAACATTAGCAACTTCCTCCTTGGGGATCACACCCATTTTCAACCGCTTATCCGGAATCGGGTTTGCAGGGACAACAGCTCCAGCAGAGACCCCCAGACTTCCCTCTCCAGAGCAACATTAGCAACTTCCTCCTGGGGGATCCCATCCATTTTCAACCGCTTATCCGGAATCGGGTCGCAGGGACAACAGCTCCATTAGAGACCCCCAGACTTCACTCTCCAGAGCAAAATTAGCAACTTCCTCCTGGGGGATCCCACCCATTTTCAACCGCTTATCCGGAATCGGGTCGCAGGGAGAACAGCTCCATTAGAGACCCCCAGACTTCCCTCTCCAGAGCAACATTAGCAACTTCCTCCTGGGGGATCCCACCCATTTTCAACCGCTTATCCGGAATCGGGTCGCGGGGACAACAGCTCCAGCAGAGACCCCCAGACTTCCCTCTCCAGAGCAACATTAGCAACTTCCTCCTGGGGGATCCCACCCCTTTTCAACCGCTTATCCGGAATCGGGTCGCAGGGACAACAGCTCCATTAGAGACCCCCAGACTTCACTCTCAAGAGCAACATTAGCAACTTCCTCCTGGGGGATCACACCCATTTTCAACCGCTTATCCGGAATCGGGTCGCAGGGACAACAGCTCCAGCAGAGACCCCCAGACTTCCCTCTCCAGAGCAACATTAGCAACTTCCTCCTGGGGGATCCCACCCATTTTCAACCGCTTATCCCGAATCGGGTCGCGGGGACAACAGCTCCAGCAGAGACCCCCAGACTTCACTCTCCAGAGCAACATTAGCAACTTCCTCCTGGGGGATCCCACCCATTTTCAACCGCTTATCCGGAATCGGGTCGCAGGGAGAACAGCTCCATTAGAGACCCCAGACTTCACTTTCCAGAGCAACATTAGCAACTTCCTCCGGGGGGATCCCACCCATTTTCAACCGCTTATCCGGATTCGGGTCGCAAGGACAACAGCTCCAGCAGAGACCCCCAGACTTCCCTCTCCAGAGCAACATTAGCAACTTCCTCCTGGGGGATCCCATCCATTTTCAACCGCTTATCCGGAATCGGGTCGCAGGGACAACAGCTCCATTAGAGACCCCCAGACTTCACTCTCCAGAGCAAAATTAGCAACTTCCTCCTGGGGGATCCCACCCATTTTCAACCGCTTATCCGGAATCGGGTCGCAGGGACAACAGCTCCATTAGAGACCCCCAGACTTCACTCTCCAGAGCAACATTAGCAACTTCCTTCTGGGGATCCCACCCATTTTCAACCGGTTATCCGGAATCGGGTCGCAGGGACAACAGCTCCATTAGAGACCCCCAGACTTCACTCTCCAGAGCAACATTAGCAACTTCCTCCTGGGGGATCCCACCCATTTTCAACCGCTTATCCGGAATCAGGTCATAGGGACAACAGCTCCATTAGAGACCCCCAGACTTCACTCTCCAGAGCAACATTAGCAACTTCCTCCTGGGGGATCCCACCCATTTTCAACCGCTTATCCGGAATCGGGTCGCAGGGACAACAGTTCCATTAGAGACCCCCAGACTTCCCTCTCCAGAGCAACATTAGCAACTTCCTCCTGGGGGATCCCACCCATTTTCAACCGCTTATTCGGAATCGGGTCGCAGGGACAACAGCTCCATTAGAGACCCCCAGACTTCCCTCTCCAGAGCAACATTAGCAACTTCCTCCTGGGGGATCCCACCCATTTTCAACCGCTTATCCGGAATCGGGTCGCAGGGACAACAGCTCCAGCAGAGACCCCCAGACTTCACTCTCCAGAGCAACATTAGCAACTCCCTCCTGGGGGACCCCACCCATTTTTCAACCGCTTATCCGGAATCGGGTCGCAGGGACAACAGCTCCATTAGAGACCCCCAGACTTCACTTTCCAGAGCAACATTAGCAACTTCCTCCTGGGGGATCCCACCCATTTTCAAACGCTTATCCGGAATCGGGTCGCGGGGACAACAGCTCCAGCAGAGACCCCTAGACTTCACTCTCCAGAGCAACATTAGCAACTTCCTCCTGGGGGATCCCACCCATTTTCAACCGCTTATCCGGAATCGGGTCGCAGGGACAACAGCTCCAGCAGAGACCCCCAGACTTCACTCTCCAGAGCAACATTAGCAACTTCCTCTTGGGGGATCCCACCCATTTTCAACCGGTTATCCGGAATCGGGTCGCGGGGACAACAGCTCCATTAGAGACCCCCAGACTTCCCTCTCCAGAGCAACATTAGCAACTTCCTCCTGGGGGATCCCACCCATTTTCAACCGCTTATTCGGAATCGGGTCGCAGGGACAACAGCTCCATTAGAGACCCCCAGACTTCACTCTCCAGAGCAACATTAGAAACTTCCTCCTGGGGGATCTCGAAGCGTTCCCAGACCAGAGAGGAGATGTAATCCCCCCATCTGGTCCTTGGCCTGCCGACGGGTCTCCCTCCCAGTGGGACGTCCAACAAGGATCTCACTAGGGAGACGCTCGTGAGGAATCCGCACGAAATGCCCGAACCACCTTTTCCAAGCGAAGGAGTCTCTCTCTAGTGACTGAACTTCTCACCCTCAGGGAGATGCCAGCCGATTAATCGGTGCATCCCTACTCTTTAATATTAATTTCCTTAAATTATTGTATTAAATATACTACTGTATTTTTTCGTCCTTCATGTATTCTGTGTAACTTAAAGTAGATGTTTATTATATATAAGTTCTGATTTAAATATTGTCAGTAGACAGAGGACCTCTTGTACTAAAAGCCATGATAAAAATGTGCTTTGTCACTTACAAAACAAAGCTGAGTTTTTTTGGCTTCAGTGTATCTAATGAACACAAAAAGTGAAGACTATACAAAGTTTAGACACTCCTGGTCAAGACGAACGGTCCGAAGAAGGTTTGCAAAACACGAAAATTAAAAAAGAAAGAAAAGAACAAATGAAAATATAGCAAATGTAACAAACTCAGAGGAAGTTGAAAACCATCAGTCAGTTCATTTTATGGTGAAAGTTATACATGAAAGCAAATTTGTAACCTGACTTTCAGGCCTTCTCCAATCCTCTCCATGCATATTTGACACCGGGGGGGCAATACTGATGTGTCTCTGCATTACATCACACACATAATCACAAACTATGTTTAACACAAAAGGAATTAGACTTGGTAGACTGTGCTCTCTTTGTTCAATGCAAGAAACAAAGCAAAACGCAGACAAAAGACCCATCCAAAGATTTGCTAATCTTGTCAGCCTGCTTGTGACAGATGAGGGATTTTTTCATTTATTCATTCTTTTATTCTAATGCGTGCGGTTGAATGCGAGGTCTTGCAATGCAGAGAGCTGGAGTAAATAAACGGATGCGTACATGCAGTTTACAGAATGGAGTGGCATGGATGGAATCAATGACGCAGAGACGGGTTAGGCACAAAGCTGTGTTTTAAATGGGATTTAGCAGAGGGGGATTAGCAACTAAAGATAGGAGACTTAAATTCTTCATGATCCGTGGGAAAATATATCTCCCGTTTAAATATTGGCGCGGTGACTTGTTTTTGTTCTACACCGCCCCCGTTAGGGGGACACGATCACCTTTTGTAAGTAAATACATTGTAAAATAAGTATGGTGAAACCTCACAAGTCGAACACTCGAAAGTGGTACAAATTAGAGTTGAACTGAAAAATGACTCAAAAGTCAAACATAGCATCAAAAGCAATAAATCAAACCATATTTGGGATTATGTTGTCAAGAGTCTGGCGGTTCAGCGTAATACTGCTGAGTCATACTTAAACTTTTAAGGAGGACATTAAAATAAATTTCAAAAAAGGGCTTAATTAATGTAAACCGTTGAAATAATGATAGTACTACCATTAATGATTTGCCACCTTTAAACACAACATATCTACATTGGATTCTTTGTTTTTGTTTATTTTGAACATGGAAACAAGATGACATGATAATAGAATCACAAATTAAGAGTTAAAAATTTCAAAATGTCTAAGAAGAAGTAGAACGAATGACATCTTTCTTTAATCCTACCCTTTTTACGTTTAACAACTATTACTAATGCTGTCTTTCACTTTCTGTATTCAATCTGTAATAAAAATATATACATTCATTCATTCACATGAATAAAAAGTTATCAAGGAGTTATAGGCCACATAGTGTGTTAATGTGGAAATATTGCAAAGCGCTTGGAGTTCCTTAAAAAAGGTAGAAAAGCGCTATACAAGTAGGGATGTAACGGTACGTGTATTTGTATTGAACCGTTTCGGTACGGGGGTTTTGGTTTGGTTCCGAGGCGTATCGAACGAGTTTCCACACGGACATATTAGGTAGCGCACCGCACGTTGTGTAAACAATGCAGAGCGAGCCACAACACACGGCAGGCTAGCAGCGACCGGGCTAGGACGACATGCAAAGGCCAGAGCTGGAAAACCCTCCTGCCTCATTAACATCTCCCGTTTGGGAACACTTTGGCTGCCCGGTGCGATACAACAATGGAGGACGGAGGTTTGCCGACATTGTTCAACAGCAGAAGGGTACGCTTCTGCCAACACGTCAAACATGCTAACTCCTTTGAAGCGTCACCAGCCTCTCCTCGGCGAGTCAGGCAGGGCTGAAGCAATAACAAATGTTTTTATAGCAGTGGATTTAAGACCATCCTTCCATCCATTTTCTACCGGGGTTGCTGTATTGCATTAAAAACTAGATTTTGACCTACTTCTATGGTGGAATAAAAATAAGCCCATTTATACTCTTACTGCCAAGTTAGCCAGGCTGGGGAGGGTGGGGTGTTAATGAAAGTGGACCCCGACTTAAACAAGTTGAAAAACTTATGGGGGTGTTACCATTTAGTGGTTAATTGTATGGAATATGTACTGTACTGTGCAATCTACTAATAAAAGTCTCAATCAATCAATCAATCAAAAAAAAAGCACTTTGTATGTAGAAAGGTTTCGTTAAGAAACCATTCTGAGCCTTATCTTATTTAGTTTTTATTTTATATATGCTGACCACATTAACCCTGGCAATTGACCCTGTGTGTATAAGAATGTTATGCCATTGTTTAGAAATTTGGTAAATAAATAACCCAAAAAATGTATATTTTGTTGTTTTCTTACTGTACCAAAAATTAACCGAACCGTGACCTCTAAACCGAGGTTTGTACGGAACCAAAATTTTTATGTACCGTTACACAAGTATAACCCATTTTACCATTTTTTTACATAAACGCAGGGCATAAATAGATGGATGGTTGCATATACTCAAATATTATTATTTAATTTCAAGAATATTATTTTTGTTTGGATTGCTTTAACATTTTTGGCAAAAATACTTACTTTTGAAAAAATTTGAACACCACTGCATTAGTTTAGAGGAATAATGTTTAAAAATTAGAACAATTTGGCATTCAACCAGCACCACGGATCGGATTGTGTTCGACTATGGGGTTGCACTGTAGTACAAAATCAGTCAGGCAGGGCTGAAGCAATAACAAATGTTTTTACAGCAGCAGATTTAAGACTATCCATCCATCCATTTCCTACTGCTTGTCCAGTTCGGGGTGGTAGGGGGTTGCTGTATTGCATTAAAAACTAGATTTTGACTCACTTCTATGGTGGAAGAACCATATATATACTCTTACTGCCTTATCTGAGCCTTATCTCATTTAGTTTTTATTTTATATATGTTGACCACATTAACCTTGACAATGGACCCTGTGTGTATATGTATGTTATGCCCTTGTTTAGAAATGTGGTAAATAAATAACCCAAAAAAATTAAATTTTGTTGTTTTCTTACAGTACCAAAAATTAACCGAACCGTGACCTCTAAACCGAGGTTTGTACGGAACCACAATTTTTATGTACCGTTACACAAGTATAACCCATTTTAACATTTTTTTACATAAACGCAGGGCATAAATAGATGAATGGTTGAATATACTTAAATATTATTATTTAATTTCAAGAATATTATTTTTGTTTGGATTGCTTTAACATTTTTGGCAAAAATACTTACTTTTGAAAAAATTTGAACACCACTGCATTAGTTTAAAGGAATATTGTTTAAAAATTTGAACAATTTGGCATTCAACCAGCACCACGGATCGGATTGTGTTCGACTATGGGGTTCCACTGTAGTACAAAATCTAGCAGAGTGCGTCTAACCCTCTCATTAAGGCGGGTTGGAAGACAAGCCAGTCAAACAAACAGTGAGACCTTGCATCTCTTGTGATGAGGATGCGGTCTACGTAATGAAGAGTGTGAGGTTCTGAAAGTAGGACAGACACTGGGACAAGAGTCGCTAGGTCGGCTCTGTACTGGCAAGACAGCAGAGCTTGATTGAGGACATGTACAGGGTTGAACTTTTAGAAGCCAGAGAGGCGATTGGAACACACACCCACACACACCTCCTCGTCCTCTGAACTGTCATGGTCATGGTAGCCCTGGGCTATGCAGGTGGTCAAGGAGGTTGCCTTGGGCTCCAGGTAGCAGAGGCACAGCGCCAGGGGGAAAGAGAGAGTGAGAGCGTAGGGCACAGAGAAGGAGGTGGACAGCAGGAAGAAGAAGATGAAGAGGAAACAGGGGATGAGCGAAGGCGATTTGATGGGGATGAAGTTCTGCGCGCACTCCGGGAGGAAGCGCATCTCCGACAGATCGGGGAAGCTGATGTAGCCGTCCTCGTCGAGGATGGATGACAAGTCGGGTAGGTGCAGGGAGAAGGAGAATAGAGTGCCTCCAACTGCCTTGCCCTGCTCCAGCCGCTGTTTGCGGGCTGACAACAGCAGCGCCCGCTCCTCCAGCAAAGCCGTTTTGCGCTCCGAGCGGGCCTGCTGGCGCCGGTGGCCGGCATTGTTCTTTTCTGGGCTAACCGACGAGGCCCGTTTCCGCGCGTTCTCCCCGCGTCGCCGGCGCACTTTAGTTGACGACACGGGAGATGAAGGGAGTGAGAGCTCAGAGGCGAGGGGGCTGGTAGTGAACAAACAGGGGGTGCGCTGATGGAGGGATGTGTGTGTGTGTGTGGAAGTGGAGCCATGGTAAAGGAGGGCAGCACACATGAGTATAAAGTGTTGGGTTAAAAAGAAGGACAAGGGGGGGAAAAAAAGCAATTTAGTAAAGCACAAAGAAGATGAAAAGCCAAAAATCTCCTGCAGTGGGTCAAGCTAAAAGCAAGTGAGATATTTCATTCAGCCACTAGAAAATAACCAAACATGTTAAAAGTTAGTCACAGGAGCTTGAGAGTCAAAATAAAAAAATACCTAAACACACCTCTGAAAAGGTATCTAATGGCCGAGTGGCAGTTTACCTTGGTTTCCTGTCGCAGTGTCATCGTGGCAGCAGTGTCGGTCGGCTCCTTGGCATCCTCCTGCTCCGCCTTCTCTTCTTCTGCCTTCTTTTCTGTGGTCACTGTGGTGATGATGTCTCCCCTGGTTCCATCGCTGTCCTTCATCAGAGTCTCGTGGTTCTCCGTTATGGGAGCTGGAAGACGCCAGGACAGAGACATAAACTGGAGTCAGTCTACCCTATTTCTCGGACTATAAGTCACAGTTTTTTTCGTAGTTTGGCCAGGGGTGCGACTTATACTCAGGTGCGACTTATGTGTGGAATTATTAACACAGAGACCCGACCTATAAGATTACATGGGATTTATCGAATAGGAGTAGGGATGCACCGATTAATCGGTAACCGAATATATTCGGCCGAATATGGCAAAAAAAGCCACATTCGGCCTTCGGTGGAATTAGTTAAAAACAAGAGCGAATAGAGGCGTGTGACGCAATTTTTTGAGGCGGTGACCCAATCAACTGACGTGCAGTGTTAAATTTAAATTGTTTTATACATAGTTAGTTTCCTTCTTTTTATTCTGAAGCTGAAGTACTGTTATTGACAAATCTGTTCTGTTGTGTACCTGTATAAGTGTATGAGGTTACAAGCACACACTTATTGAGATTTAGTGGGGCCTCTGTTTACATTATAAGCCTGTTGTGTAGGCTACCTGTATAAGTGTATGAGGTTACAAGCACACACTTAATTGAGATTTACTTGAGCCTTCTGTTTACATTATTAGCATATCTACTGTGGCTAAGCAGACTTTTGCCAAAAGGACAATAATTCATTTGTTGTGGGTTTATCCACTTTAACGCACTTTATTTTTTTTTGGAATGCATGTTTTGTTTGAAGGCCTAATATAAATGAAAAACTGTGCTTTTTTTTTTGAAAAGCAAAGGCTACTGGAATATTAAAAAATGTCAATATTCAATAAAAATTTACTTTATTTGAAAAACATGTCTAAATATTTATTGTAGGCTATTTATGCAATATAAAAAAAGTTGTGAAAAACTGCATTTATTATTCGGTATTTGGTATTCGGCCTTCGGCCAAGCGCTCAAATTTTATTCGGTTTCGGCCACAAATTTTCATTTCGGTGCATCCCTAATTAGGAGTGACAGATAGTTTGGTAAAGGTATAACATGTTCTATATGTTTATAGTTATTTGAATGATTCTTACCATAATATGTTAGGTTAACATAGCAGTTGGTTATTTATGCCTCATATAACGTACACTTATTCAGCCTGTTGTTCACTATTCTTTATTTATTTTAAATTGCCTTTCAAATGTCTATTCTTGGTTTTTGGGTTTTATCAGATAAATCTCCCCCAAAAATGCAACTTATACTCCAGTGCGACTTATGTTTTTTCCTTCTTTATTATGCATTTTCGGCAGGTGCGACTTATACTCCGAAAAATACGGTACATTTGTCGACACTTTAGCACAGACCTGGGCAAATTAAGGCCCGGGGGCCGCATTGAGCTTTTCAATCCGGCCCAAATAAGTGAAGTGAGGTGAATTATATTTATATAGCGCTTTTTCTCTAGTGTCTCAAAGTGCTTTACATAGTGAAACCCAATATCTAAGTTACATTCAAACCAGTGTGGGTGGCACTGGGAGCAGGTGGGTCAAGTGTCTTGCCCAAGGACACAACAGCAGTGACTAGGATGGCGGAAGCGGGAATCGAACGTGCAACCCGCAAGTTGCAGGCACAGCCACTCTACCAACCGGGCTATACATGTTTTAGATGTTTAAGATGGAAAGTGTAGCTGCCACTATGAGGTGCAGTCATATTTTCTAATGACCGGAGGACTTCAACTATACTAAGTCTTTCAATGCTTGGAATCTGCATCATATACTAGTTATCAGAGGTGGGTAGTAACGCACTACATTTACTCCGTTACATCTACTTCAGTAACTTTTGGGATACATTGTACTTCTAAGAGTAGTTTTTATGCAACATACTTTTACTTTTACTTGAGTATATTTATAGAGAAGAATCGCTACTTTTACTCCGCTCCATTTATCTGCAATCAGGTCGCTACTCGCTACTTTTTTTTTTATCGATCTGTTAATGCACGCTTTGTTTGTTTTGATTTTGTCAAACACGCATTCAAAGTAGGATCTACGCATGCTTGTGTTTCACCAATCAAATGCAGTCACTGGTGACGTTGGACCAATCAAACAGAGCCAGGTGGTCACGTGACCTTCACACGTAGAACCCGACATGTTGAAAAACTTATTGGGGTTTTACCATTTAGTGGTCAATTGTACGGAATATGTACTGTACTGTGCACTCTACTAATAAAAGTTTCAATCAATCAACCAATCAATCAAAACTGTAAAGGAAAAAAAACACTTTTTATTTCAACCGTACTTCCCGTCAAAAGCCTAAAGACTGATCGCACAGTTCCTGTCTTCACAATAAAAGTGCCGCTCCATCGCGCCTGCGCTAACAAAATAAGAGTCTCCGAAAGCCAGCGCAAACAAGCTAGCAAGCTACTGAGTTTGTCGCCAATGTATTTCTTGTAAAGTGTATAAAAACCAATATGGAAGCTGGACAAATAAGATGCCAAAAACCAACGACTTTCATGTGGTATTAGACAGAAAGGAGGAACTTTTTTTCTCCTCCATTTGAAAACCGGGACGTTATCAGCACTATACTGTCTGATTCCAATCAATGCAAGTCATCAGAATCAGGTAATACACCAACTTATATTCTTGTCTTCATTAAAGATAGGAATCTATATGTTCAACATGCATGTATATTCATTAAAACACCTTTAACATGTCAACAAAAACGGCAAAATAAATAAATTTAAATTATATACTGTATATATAAAGGTATGTATATATATATATATATATATATATATATATATGATATGTGTGTGTATGTATATATGAGGTAGATCACCTCGACTTGGTCATTTATTAAGTAATTGATTAACGTTGAAAAACTTATTGGGGTGTTACCATGTAGTGGTCAATTGTACGGAATATGTACTGTACTGTGCAATCTACTTATACATGTTTCAATCAATCAATCAATCAATCAATGCCTACTGAGCCTATGGTGCTGTTAAGTTATTGTGGCTCAATTTTTTTTTCATTTTAATGTATTATTATTTAATATATAATATTGTTTTAGTTGCTTAAGAGATATTCCTGGCTCTGAATTAGCTCATTGCTATTTTTATGTTTTTGTGCATTATTTGTTGCTGGAATCATTAAACGAACACGTTACTCGTCAGTTACTCAGTACTTGAGTAGTTTTTTCACAACATACTTTTTACTTTTACTCAAGTAAATATTTGGGTGACTACTCCTTACTTTTACTTGAGTAATACATCTCTAAAGTAACAGTACTCTTACTTGAGTACAATTTCTGGCTACTCTACCCACCTCTGCTAGTTACTATGGTCAATATAATTAGTTACTATGGTCAATATAATTACTTACTGTGGTCACTATGAGATATCTCAGATTGTAGGTGGGTTTTCTCCACTATATTTGTTGCATTTTGGTTTGGTTTCAGTTGATTGTAAAATATGTTGTCAATACTCAGTGTTTTATCATTCATAGTTAATATTGTAAATCCCACATTCTTTATTTTCATGTACATTCTGTAAATGGGTTATACTTGCATAGCGCTTTTCTGTCTTTTTAAGGCCCCAAAGCGCTTTGACACAATTTCCACATTTACCCATTCACACACACATTCACACAATGATGGCGCTAACCAGGCCCCATCAGGAGCAAGGTTGAAGTGTCTTGCGCAAGGACACAACAGACGTGACTAAGATGGTAGAAGGTGGGGATTGAACCAGGAACCCTCAGGTTGCTGGCACCACCACTGTCCCAACCGCACCACGCCGTCCCAGAAGGTGTACAATCTTTCGTCAAGAGCGTGGTGGAACTGTACAAGAAGTACAGTCCAGACGTTTCTCCTCAATTGAGCTAAATTGAATTATATCTCTGTTTAATTCCTTGCTTCTTGTCTTGTTTAATAGATGTCATCGGTGTTTGAACCTGACAGCTTATAATTATAATTAATGCCTAAATAGCACCCCTACTTTGTGGGAATGTACATATTGGTCTAATCAAAAGAAGACGGTTCTAGAAGTATATCCCGACGCTTACGAAATGTCTTTTTTTGTGGAATTTGGGGGTGGAAAAATATGTTGTGCTTTACTAGATTCTGTGTGTCTCATTCAGTAAAAAAAAATCAAATTCCTTTCCGTATTTTAAAGCGGTCTATGATAACTTTTTAAGCTTTCAATCATTATTGTGAGGTTTTGTATTAGTGTTCCTAAACATAGATATACCGGCCCCCAGACACACTTTTTGATCTAAATCTGGCCCCCCCGGGTAAAATAATTGCACAAAGCTTTGTTTGTTGCTGCTCTAGTTGTAATTGTGAGGATGGAGCTACTATGGGATTGTGACCATCTTTTTTTTTTTAACTAAATAGAACAAAAACAAATCTACAGCACCTTAATGGCTAAAATGACACAGAGGTCAGCCTCACCTCCGTCCAAGCTGCGAGACATGGTGTAACGCTTACTGGCCGAGCGTTCAAAGAGGGGGGCGGGTCTAATGATCAGCGAGCTGGCCCGGCGGGTTTGAGCCTGCGTCCTGCCGCTGTAGCGGAACTTGGAGCCCAGGCTGAGGAACTTCTTTGGGGGCGCCTCGGGGGACACTAGCCTGTTACAACACATGCATTCAATAAAAAGCAGAACAAAGTCTGAGAGCATTTTTAAAACACAATGAACTGGCGAAGAGTAGATGTTGGTGGGAATTCATCATTCACATCGATAAAATATGGAAGTATTGTTTTCTGACACCCGTTTGTAAGACAATACAAAAACAAAAAGTGCTTTGGGTATAACTGATGGTAAAAAACAAAAAGTAACAGGAACTGGCTCTTGCATGACACATCTTATATTGATATAATCTAGAGATGTCCGATAATGGCTTTTTTGCCGATATCCGATATTGTCCAACTCTTAATTACAGATTCCGATATCAGCCGATACCGATAAATACAGTGGTGGAATTAACACATTATTATGCCTAATTGTGCTGTGATGCCCCGCTGGATGCATTAAACAATGTAACAAGGTTTTCCAAAATAAATCAACTCAAGTTATGGAAAAAAGTGCACTGCCATATTTATTATTGAAGTCACAAAGTGAAGTGAAGTGAATTATATATATTTTTTTCCTTTTCTTCTTCTTTGTCATGAAAAAGGGAGTTTTTTGTGGTTGGTGCACAAACTGTATATTGTGTTTTTTATGTTGATTTAATAAAAAAATAGAAATAAAAATTATTTATTGATTTTTTTAATAAAAAATTCTTCTGCGGCCAGGTACCAATCGGGCCACGGCCCGGTGGTTGGGGACCACTGCTCTATATGACATATATATTGTGGCAAATGCAGGAAACACAATGTTGTTTCTCTCTGGTCTTTATTGTCTGACTGATAACATAAGAAAGTTTTTAAAAAAAATTGTCATTTGGTTTTGATAATTTCCACGGAAATTATCAAAACCAAATGACAATTTTTTTTACCACTTTGTAGTTTGGGTTCTTCTTAACCTACACAGCTACTAGTCCTCCATCGGTTGATTTGATTTAGTTCAAATCCCTTCAGATAAAAAGCTATTCCTTTTTTTTTAGCATCAATCCATTTTTCTGAGATAGTGATCACTTTGACGAGTTTGTTAAATGGTTCCATAAAATGCTTGATGTTGTTGTAGTTTGCATGCAAGAGTCTACTGTTGTAATGAATTATTGACAGCTTGTTGTGAAATTAAATTTTTCTATCATGATTAAACATTGACTGCACTGGTAATAAATGTTTTATTATAACGACAGTTTCACAATTCCCTTTTCAATATTTCTTAGGACAGACTCGTCCAAACTTCTTCCACCAAGGGTTCAATACTGAACTAGAAAAGCATGCTCGGCTCTACCTCCCAACAGTAAAAAAGCCATGATTACCAAAAATGCAAGTTTTTTTATCCCTTTTCTTGTCCCATTCCAAAAGGTTTAATCAGAATGTGCCCATGAGCTATCGAAAGAGGAATGAAAATAACTGAATGAAGCCTTTTGTCAGGCATCCACTCTCTTAGTCTTTGTGGGTAGAGGCGGGGCCGCTAACACGCACTAAAGCAGGGGTCTCAAACTCAATTTACCTGGGGGCCCCTGGATGCAGAAACTGGGTGAAGCTGGGCCGCAAGAAAAGATTTCTTAAAAACAAATCTAATATGCACTTTTTAATGAATTGACCTTATTTACTGCCCTCGCAACCATTTCACTCACCATGTTAGTTAACTAGCTTTGATTGCTGCATCGCTCTTTTTGGTTGCTTTCTTGAAGAAATGTTGGTGCCTCAGTAGACTGGTTTTAAAAAATTGCAACCCGGTTCACTCTCTCATCTCCCTGGTATTTTGCACATTACTCAGCATGTTTATATGTTTAATGACGTTTCAAATTGTATTCCTTGTTGCACCGCAACTTTCTCTGTGCAAATACGACAAAGAAATATTGCATCTCCCACTTTTCCTGGAATTGTCTTTGCTCATCACTAACCTTTCTCTTCACTGCAGGTTTTGAAATAGACATGTTAGGGGTTGCGGAATATATTTGTATTCATCCAACGCACGGATGTGTGTCGTTCCGCTTTTCCTCCCTACAGCAACACGGCAAAGCAAACTAAACAATAAAAAAAAACAAATAACGGTTTGAATTGGTCCAGGTTATCGGGGAGTGTTATTACTGACGGACAGGTGTCGCGGTGTGAAGCAGCCAGGCACGTAAGAAAACTTTCGTCTGCATGGCAACGTCTCTGTCGCTTTCACTCATTTGCCGCTTTTCCACTAATGCAGGGGTAGGCAACCCAGAACGTTGAAAGAGGGCTCCAGTACTCTGGAATGCCCTCCCGGTAACAGTTCGAGATGCTACATCAGTAGAAGCATTTAAGTCTCACCTTAAAACTCATTTGTATACTCTAGCCTTTAAATAGACTCCCTTTTTCGACCAGTTGATCTGCCGTTTCTTTTCTTTTTCTCCTATGTCCCACTCTCCCTTGTGGAGGGGGTCCGGTCCAATCCGGTGGCCATGTACTGCTCGCCTGTGTATCGGCTGGGGACATCTCTGCGCTGCTGATCCGCCTCCGCTTGGGATGGTTTCCTGCTGGCTCCTCTGTAAACGGGACTCTCGCTGCTGTGTTAGATCCGCTTTGGACTGGACTCTTGCGACTGTGTTGGATCCATTATGGATTGAACTTTCACAGTATCATGTTAGACCCGCTCGACATCCATTGCTTTCCTCCTCTCCAAGGTTCTCATAGTCATCATT
Organism: Nerophis ophidion; assembly: GCF_033978795.1. Taxonomy (NCBI): domain Eukaryota; kingdom Metazoa; phylum Chordata; class Actinopteri; order Syngnathiformes; family Syngnathidae; genus Nerophis; species Nerophis ophidion. The sequence goes on from NC_084624.1 coordinate 4,964,158, forward strand.
GTCACCGACGTCCCACTGGGTGTGAGTTTTCCTTGCCCTTATGTGGGCCTACCGAGGATGTCGTAGTGGTTTGTGCAGCCCTTTGAGACACTAGTGATTTAGGGCTATATAAGTAAACATTGATTGATTGATTGATTGAAGAGCCATTTAGGAGCCAAATAACAAAAATGCTCTCCGTCTGGAACCAACAGGTGGCGTTGTAGTGGTGGGGGTAGCACAATCAGCCTGGAACGGGCTAACATCACGACTAACATGTTACACTTCTGATTCGCCCAGCGACTCTCTGTCGTAGTCTCAGCGTTGGGCTCCCGTGCACCACAGTTTTGTATTGTCGCTCAGTCCTTCGGCAGAGTGCTTCGGATGCTTCCGGGCCTCTCGTCTCACCGGCCCGGACTGTTTACAGCGGCACCGGGGGAGGGAGGGAGCGAGAGAGAGAGCAAGCAGGCGGGCGAGCAAGGCAGTAAGGAAGAGTGCGTGCGGGTCTCGTGGAAAAGCGGCAAAACGTTTCTCTATTTGCATTACGCAAGTGAGGTCAATGTTCGGCCCTCGAGAGCCGCATACCACACCGTGATTGGTAGATTGCTTCAGCTCCGCACACAACGCAGTCAAATGCCATTCATATAAAACTGGCGAGTCGCACTAACATTAAACTTTCATATTAAGGCGGGGGCCGCAAAGTAACGTCTCGCAGGCCGCAATTGGCCCGCGGGCCGTGTGTCTGAGACCCCTGCACTAAAGTATGTTGTTCCTTATCTCATTTCGGACAATTCCAGAAAAAATCTGCCGATAACTTCTCCAGACAGACAGACAACCCCCAACGATCACATAAAAACCCAAGACCATCTTGATATTTTTTCATTTAGACCAGAGGTGTCAAACTCAAATACAGAGTGGGCCAAAATTTAAAACTGAACAAAGCCGCGGGTCAAGGTTGAACAAATTAACCTTTTAATAGGGACCCAAACAAGTTTTGAATATTGAACAAGCAAGGCTTATAAAACTTTATAGTGACATGCAAAATTGAGTTTCAAATAATAATAATTAAAAAATATCAATGGCATAAAAAATAAAAAAATACATTTAAATTAAATGCCTCTTTTCTATTTGCAACCTTCTGGGGTAAATATCAAAATAAACTTTTCCCACAGGCTGGTAACAAATTTGAAACTAAAATAAAAAATAATGAATGACTCAAGCATTTAAGTCTTGAAGTAGCAAAAGAAAGTGCATAAATAAAATGTTAATTATTGCTCAGTTTGCTACACTGATTTGCTTTAACACTGAATATGGAACAAGCAACGCTTATATAAATTAATAGTGCAAAATCAACTTTCAAAAAAACCAACGAAAAAACGTCAATGGTATATTAAATACAATTGAAATAAAACATTTAATGTCTCTTTTCTATTTGCAGCCTTCTGAGGGTAAATATCAACATCCACACGCTAATAAATTTGAAAATAAACTAATGAGGTGGGTGGGATGGGGTTTGGTGGTAGCAGGGGGTGTATATTGCAGCGTCCCGGAAGAGTTAGTGCTGCAAGGGGTTCTGGGTATTTGTTCTGTTAGGTTGATTGGCAACACTAAATTGGCCCTAGTGTGTGAATGTGAGTGTGAAGGTTGTCTGTCTATCTGTGTTGGCCCTGCGATGAGGTGGCGACTTGTCCAGGGTGTACCCTGCCTTCCGCCCGATTGTAGCTGAGATAGGCGCCAGCGCCGCCCGCGACCCCGAAAGGGAATAAGCGGTAGTAAATGGATGGATGGATGGATGTTCTGTTGTGTTTATGTTGTGGATGTTCTCCCGAAATGTGTTTGTCATTCTCGTTTGGTGTGGGTTCACAGTGTGGCGCATATTTGTAACAGTGTTAAAGTTGTTTATACAGCCACCCTCAGTGTGACCTGTATGGCAGTTGACCCAGTATGCATTGCATTCACTTGTGTGTGTGTGTACAAGCCACATATATTACGTGACTGGAAAAGTGGGCGTGACGAAAGATTGTAGAGGACGCTAAAGACGTCCCCAATATTGTTGCCCGGGTGGAAAACGGGAAAAATTGGGGAGAATTGTTTCCCCGGGAGACTTTCGGGAGGGGCACTGAAATTCAGGAGTCTCCCGGGAAAATCGGGAGGGTGGGCAAGTATGAGTACTAGCGGTGAATGCGGTGGGCCAGCTCTAATGGTAATTTGATATTGCCCCAAGGGCCAGAGTTTGACACTCCTGATTTCGACTATGACAATATTGTGTCAGCTTTGTCAGGTGACTAAGTGTATCGCTACGTCACTTGCTTTTTTTAAAAAACAATATCTTTGCTGTAGGGCACTGCAGTTTTAAAATGAACGTAAACAACTGTTTGTTAAGAAATTAACAATAAATGAGTGTTTTCCCGGGCATCAGAGCTAGTTTTGTAGTTCTCACCTGAAGAAAGTGTGGTGTTCCACACAGACCTTCCACAGCCGTTTAGCAGCACGGTGGTTTGGAAGCTTGAAACCGATGGTGCTTTCAAACTGCTCAAACTGGAGAGCCCCCACATCCCCCCAAAAAAAGCTTCAATTAGCTGCAAGACTTTTACAAAATGAACTATAACATCTCAAACTCTTCTTTACCTCGCCGGGGCGTATTTTGATGTAGAAGTTGTTCCTCTTATAGGAAATCTTGAGGATTTTGGGCCAGGCGAACCTGTTGATGCGCAACCTGTCTCTGTAGATGAGGAGACCGCTCGCACACACTCCCAGCATGATCTCCACGCCCTCTGAGTCCTGAGGAAGGCACACATCAGGTAATGACAAGCCATTGAAAGCATCGACAGTATCAGGGTGAAGCAGGCAGGTGTTGGAGCTGAATCAAGCACGTGGTTTTCTTCTACCTATGCAAACCTGGAGGGGCTCCTAAGCAAGAAGTCACGTCTCGGGGGGGGGACGGCGAATGACATTAAAACCCGCCGCAAAAGCATGACATCAAATGAAAGCAATCTGCGAGGGAAGAGCCATTTCAAAGCGGGAAATTAAGGAAATGGGATGTTGAAGTGTTCAGCTACCATGCACATGTTGAAACAGCGCACACACACACACTTACACACACACCAATTAGGCAGCCTCTTACCTCTCCCTCGGCGCGAGCCAAGCCTTCATAGAGACGCCCTACCAACTTTGGCATTTAGTGAGAGAGGAGACAAAAGAGGGAGGCCGGTCTGATGTGCTGCATTATTTCTTATCGTATATCAACAAGAGGTCTTATCAGACACTGACCGACCATCGCTCAGTCTACATCTTGATAGATCTCAAATCTGTCAGCGCGTTATCCTCTCTTAGCACTTTTGACAAAGACAAATGTACTGTCATCCATCGCCACATCGCGCTTGAAATATTCCAGCTTAATATACAGCAGGGGTGCCCATTACGTCGACCGCGGGGGGTGTGTCAGTCGATCTCCAGCCAGGCTTTTAAAAAAAATAGACCTAAAAATGAGTGATCATCAATCTTCACCAAGACGTCACTTAAATGACATTCACGGTACCGGAGGGTCTTGTGAGATGACGCTGGCTGCTGCAAGATCATTATTATGAAAATATGACCGAGAGGAAGGCGAGAAACACTTTTTATTTCAACAGACTCTCGCGCCGTACCTTCCGTCAAAACTCTAAAGGCCGACTGCACATTTCCTATCTTCACAATAAAAGCCCTGCTTCATGCTGCCTGCGCTAACTAAATACAGAGTCTCGGAAAACTGGCGTGCACAAGCGATCCCTCGGAAAGCTGGCGTGCACATCACTTGTGCACGCCAGCTTTCCGAGACGCTTATTTTGTTAGCGCAGGCAGCATGAAGCAGGGCTTTTATTGCGAAGATAGGAAATGTGCAGTCGGCCTTTAGAGTTTTGACGGAAGGGACGACACGAAAGTCTGTTGAAATAAAAAGTGTTTCTCGCCTTCTTCTCTGTCATTTTTTCATAATAATGAACTGGCAGCAGCCAGCGTCATCTCACAAGACCCTCGGGTGCCGTGAATGTCAATCAAGCAAGCTACGGAATTTGCCGCCAATGTTTTTCTTGTAAAGTGTATGGAAGCTGGATGAATTAGATGCCAAAAACCAACCACTTTCATGTGGTATTGTACAGAAAGGACAACTTTTTTTCTCCTCCATTTGAAAATGTGGGCGTTATCATCATTACTGTCTGATTCCAATCAATGCAAGTCATCAGAATCAGGTAATACACCAACTTATATTCTTGTCTTTGTGAAAGAAAGACATCTATATGTGTTACACATGCTTGTATTATCATTAAACACATTTAACTTGTTTACAAAAATGTCTCTTTCATAAATAAATAAATATAAATGATATATATAAATGAGGTAGATCCCCTCGAGTTGGTCAATTGAAAAGTAGCTCGCCTGCAGAAAAAGTGTGGGCACCCCTGCTATAACATATAGAACATGATATACGTTTACCAAACAATCTGTCACTCCTAATTGCTAAATATGATGAAATCTTCTTCCTGGATGTGGCTTCTAAACAATTCTGCCAACTCCAAAGGTATGCGCCGCTTCCTCTTGTCGTTTTCTGCTGCATATTTCACTACGTCCAGCCCGTAATCTGCAGTACATGATTTCCTTTTCGGTGCCATTTTTGTTCAGCCCTTCTCAGTTTTTATAAGTTACCGCCAACGTTGAAATTAGCCATTTTAATAGCTACGGCAGTAGCAGATAGCAGTTAGCATTCCATGACCCACAATGCACTTCTGCCATGACCCTCCCCCGCCAAATTCTTATTGGTTGACGTGTGTGTGACGATTGCTGACATTTTCTTCGTCTCTTCTGTGAATTAGATAAATAATATTATTTGATACTGTGTAATCTGCAGTACATGATTTCCTTTTCAGTGCCATTTTTGTTTAGCCCTTCTCAGTTTTTATAATTTACCGCCAACGATGAAATGATTAATCTTAATAGCTACGGCAGTAGCATATAGCAGATAGCATTCCATGACCCACAATGCACTTCTGACATGACCCTCCCCCGCCAAATTCTTATTGGTTGACGTGTGTGTGATGATTGCTGACATTTTCTTCGTCTCTTCTGCGAATTAGATAAATAATATTATTTGATATTGTGTAATCTGCAGTACATGATTTCCTTTTCAGTGCCATTTTTGTTTAGCCCTTCTCAGTTTTTATAAGTTACCGCCAACGATGAAATGATCCATTTTAATAGCTACGGCAGTGCCATATAGCATATAGCATTTAGCATTCCATGACCAACAATGCACTTCTGCCATGACCCTCCCCCACCGAATTCTTATTGGTTGACGTGTGTGTGACGATTGCTGACATTTTCTTTGTCTCTTCCGCGAATGAGATAAATAATATTATTTGATATTGTGTAATCTGCAGTACATGATTTCCTTTTCAGTGCCATTTTTGTTCAGCCCTTCTCAGTTTTTCTAAGTTACTGCCAACGTTGAAATTTTAATAGCTACGGCAGTAGCATATAGCAGTTAGCATCTCATGACCCACAATGCACTTCTTCCATGACCCTTCCCCGCCGAATTCTTATTGGTTGACGTGTTTGTGACGATTGCTGACATTTTCTTTGTCTCTTCCGCGAATTAGATAAATAATATTACTTGATATTTTACAGTAATGTGTTAATGATTTCACACATAACTCGCGCCGGAGTGTATGTCGCACCCCCGGCCAAACTATGAAAAAAACTGCGACTTACAGTCTGAAAAGTACGGTAATTAAATCAAACAACTTTCGCACAATATAGCATTTTAATTTACTGAGAGGCCCGAGTAAGATTGGCTCACAAACAAACAATTCATGACTGCAAATTGGTTCTCATTGTTCACTTAGAAGAGCTTTTCAAAAGGCTGGACAAGTTCTGGAACCTTACAGCTCTCCCGGCAGGCATACCCCACTTAGGATTGAAAAAGATTCTTGGCCTAGTCCAGTAAACTTTTTTTGTCATCCCCCACTTTGGACAAGGGGGAGTTTTCAACCCCCATCTGCCCCCATCGCCCAAACAGAACGCTAATGCCAAGATTAACATTTTCAAATTTATTGAACATCGAGTAACATCAAGTTGTATACATTCAAACTCAATAACATAAAATAACATCAAGTTCAATATTCAATAAAATAACTGTGCAGCTGTGGTATAACTTTCATCAAGTTCAATAATAAATCAAATAACTTGCATCAAGTTCAATAATAAATGAATTAAAAGTGCCCCTTTTTTGTGTTTTGATCAAATTTACCGCGCTCACAACATTTGTTAAAACTTCATTGAGTTCGGGGCTGAGCTGCCTTGACGCGAGTGCTTCCCGGTGAATGACACAATGTGTGCAATGCGCATTTGGCGCAACCCTCTTTATTAGAGCCTGCAGCCCGTTTCTTGACCCTGCCATGGTCTGTGCGCCACCAGAGCAAAAGCCCACACAGTTTTCCCATTTAAGGTCGTGTTCTTAGAGGAAACTGTCCATTATCTTGAACAGCTCATCAGCACTGGCTCTATTTTCTTTTGTATTTGCAAAACAGCAAATCCTCGCACGGTGACTCGCCATTCACAAAGCGGACGTATCACGTATGCGATGAACAGGCAGTCTTTACAAGCTTCGTCCACTTGTAAAGCAAAACGACTTTCTTTTAATTTGTCTACGAGTTGTTCCTCAAGATCACTTGCAATGTCGCATATACGTTTCGCAACTGTGTCGTTTGACAGTGATTAGAGTTTGTATAGAAAATGGGGTTGTAAAAAAAAAAAATCTAAGAATATTAAAAAAAAAAAATTAAAGTTAAATTTCCTCCCATTTCTTGCGCCCCACCTGTCATGTCTCTATTCCCCACCAGTGGGGCCCGCCCCACACTTTTGAGAAACGCTGGCATAGTCCAGGTAGCTAAGCTCTAACCCCGCCCCTGCAGTTGAGAATAACTTGTCTCGTTTGGGCTACAGACGCCAAATCCTCCACCTCAGCCCTCGCAAGCCAAAGAACAAGCGATGAATTGATGAGTAAGCAGTGGACACGATGGTGCAAAGTGAGGCATCACGAGGCTGCGAATGTTAATGGAATGAACTTCAAGAAAATTGTGAATTATATTTATATAGCTCTTTTCTCAAGTGACTCAAAGCGCTTTACATAGTGACACCCAATATCTAAGTTACATTTAAACCAGTGTGGGCACTGGGAGTGTCTTGCCCAAGGACACAACGGCAGTAACTAGGATGGCACAAGCGGGAATCAAACCTGCAACCCTCAAGTTGCTGGCACGGCCACTCTACCAACCGAGCTAGTTCTGCTCTCAAACACTATTAATATAGGAGGGAATAAAGTCGATTGCATCACAGAAAGTTTCTCAAACAAATCAAATGTTCAAAACATTTTCCAAAGTAATCTCTGCAGACACAAGCATGCTTGGATTGTATTCCCCAAATTGACTAAATTTACATTTTTCCCTGAATTTTATTACCTTTATGAACAACTTGTTTCGGGACTCGATGAAAGCTCTTTTCTATCTATTTGTACGACTGGAACACCCAAGAACAGAACAGCAGTCCATCATTTTCTGCTAAAATTCTACACTCACTCTCACTTGTTTTAATGCGATGCTCAAGCTGTTTGACCACCGTGGGATTTAAGCCGTCAAGAAGAAAAACAGATGTCATACGCGACCCAGCAATTGTTTTTGTTGCTCAGATTGTCCGCACATTGACCGTTATTTCAATGCCAAACTTAACTGTAAAGATAACTTTAACATTGAGCAAACCGCTCACCGTTTTAGGATTGCATTTGACATCACACTCATGTGTTTACATCACATGGGGAGTCTAACTAGCACAGGAAGTTGTGAAGTGCATATAATTAACTTCCACACACACTCAATAAACATGACATTTTATAACCGCTGACTGTTTGAGAGCCTCGCTCCAGGAAATATTACCCAGTCAAGCTGCGACTTCTCATTTTCATCTTTATCACAACATTAAAGGGGAACATTATCACAATTTCAAAAGGGTTAAAAACAACAAAAATCAGTTCCCAGTGGCTTGTTGTATTTTTGGAAGTTTTTTTCCAAAATTTACCGGTCCCGGAATATCCCTAAATAAAGCTTTAAAGTGCCTTATTTTCGCTATCTTCGAAACCACTATCAATTTCCCTGTGACGTCATACAGTGCTGCCAATATAAACAACATGGTGGTTACCACAGCAAGATATAGCGACATTAGCTCGGATTCAGACTCGGATTTCAGCGGCTTAAGCGATTCAACAGATTACGCATGTATTGAAACAGATGGTTGGAGTATGAAAATATTGAAGAAGAAACTGAAGCTATTGAGCGAATAGCTATTGACGCTATTCGGCCATAGCGTGGGTGTACCCAATGAAGTGGCCCATAGCATGGCTGCCTTATTAGCATCACCGGTAAAATGTGCGGACCAAACCATCAGGACTTTCGCCTCTTGTGACACTGGAGCAACTTAAATCCGTCGATTGGTAAGTGTTTGTTTCGCATCAAATGTGGGTATCTAGTTTCAAATGTACATACAGCTAGCGTAAATAGCATGTTAGCATCGATTAGCGTAGCATGTTAGCATCGATTAGCTGGCAGTCAGCTGCGATCAAATATGTCTGATTAGCACATAAGTCAACAACATCAACAAAACTCGCCTTTGTGATTTCGTTGACTTAATCGTTGCAAATGCATCTGCAGGTTATCCATACATCTCTGTGCCATGTCTGTCTTAGCATCGCCGGTAAAATGGGAAGACTCTTCGGTACATTCAATGGGGGTCTGGCGGCAGACACTTTCTCATCTTCGGGCCGGTGGTGCAACTTGAATCCCTCCGACAACACACCGACGAGACATGATGTCTCCAAGGTTCCAAAAAATAGTCGAAAAAACGCAAAATAACAGAGCTGAGACCCGGTATTTGTATTGTGAAAATGAATATAGCGGCTGTGTTACCTCGGTGACGTCACGTTCTGACGTCATCGCTAAAAGACCGATAAACAGAAAGGCGTTTAATTTGACAAAATTCACCCGTTTAGAGTTCGGAAATCGGTTAAAAAAAATACATGGTCTTTTTTCTGCACCATCAAGGTATATATTGACGCTTACATAGGTCTGCTGATAATGTTCCCCTTTAAAGAGGTACAGACTGATGTAGAAACCTTTCAATGGGCTTGAATGGTATTTTAGAACAAATATTTTATGCTAATATTACCTAAAACAGAGGTTTGCATTGAGCAGCCATTTTTGGCCTGCAGGTAATTTTCATAGGCCGACTGGATATTTCAAAAATAAAATGAATTCATAATTAATGACCTGAATTTTTTGATATCGCACCAATTTCCTTTGTCGGCGATAACAATAAGTTGGGTTTGCATGTATTGACCTACATGATTTTAGCATCAAAGTGGAACAAATTTACACCACCCCCAATTCAAACAAAACTATTTGACGTATTCACCTTTTACTGTAATATTTGTGAATGAGCCACCTCCAGTTGTAATATGCAAAGTGCTAAAGTAAGCATACTAAATGCTGAAAAATTACCTTAGCATGGTGAAGATCCACACCATACATGGACAGCTTCTTTGCATTCTCCAGGAAATGTATTTCGGCTTCTGCTGGTGTCATCCCCCTGATTGGACGGCAACAAAGTCATCCACACACACCGAGGAGAACATTGAATAAAACCATGTTACGTGACGACAGCGGAGAAACAGAATCAATTCCGACAGGGAGGAGACATAATTCAGTTTTGTCGCATAAAAGCCTACGCAGATCAATTCCCTTGCTAACAGTTTGTTGTATGGATGTTTTCAGCAGAATTTCCACAAAGCAGCCCTGAGTGCATCCATTTTTAGCTACAACAGCCTTTAAGGGAAAGCCTCGCGCCGCTGCAGTATTTGCTTTTTTTTTTCCTTTGTGGAGACACCCCATCCATCCATTTTCTACCGCTTATCCCTTTCGGGGTGGCATGGGGTGCTGGAGCCCATATCTAATACAATATACAGGTTTTTTTGGTTTAATTTTTCCCAGCATCCACAATCCTTATATGGAACAAGGACACAGTTTCCCTTTTCTGTGCATTCTGGATAGTAAAAACCTGCTAGCACAAAGCGGCTAACAATGCAGGTAATGGGGACTCTACTATTTCACATATAAAGCACTCTAAAGAAGCGACAACTGTATATTAACGAAAGTATTGCGACTTTTATTGTAGGTCCCAATTAGAGATGTCCGATAATGGCTTTTTTTGCCGATATCCGATATTGTCCAACTCTTAATTATCGATTCAGATATCAACTTAGACTGATATATACAGTCGTGGAATTAACACATTATTATGCCTAATTTTGTTGTGATGCCCTGCTGGATGCATTAAACAATGTAACAAGTTTTTCTAAAATAAATCAACTCAAGTTATGGAAAAAAATGGCACTGCCATATTTATTATTGAAGTCACAAAGTGCATTATTCTTTTTAACATGCCTCAAAACAGCAGCTTGGAATTTGGGAAATGCTCTGCCTGAGAGAGCATGAGGAGGTTGAGGTGGGCGGGTAGCGAGGGGTGTATATTGTAGCGTCCTGGAAGAGTTAGTGCTGCACGGGATTCTGGGTATTTGTTCTGTTGTGGTTATGTTGTGTTGCGGTGCAGATGTTCTCCCGAAATGTGTTTGTAATTTTTGTTTGGTGTGGGTTCACAGTGTGGCGCATATTTGTAACAGTGTTAAAGTTGTTTATACAGCCATTCTCAGTGTGACCTGTATGGCTGTTGAGCGAAATGTGTTTGTCATTCTTGTTTGGTGTGGGTTCACAGTGTGGCGCATATATGTAAGAGTGTTAAAGTTGTTTATACGGCCACTCTCAGTGGGACCTGTATGGCTGTTGAGCAAGTATGCGTTGCATTATTTTGTGTGTGTAAAAAGCCGTAGCTATTATGTGACTGGGCTGGCACGCAAATGCAGTGCCTTTAAGGCACGCCCCCAATATTGTTGTCTGGGTGGAAATCGGGAGAAATTCTGGAGAATTATTGCCCCGGGAGATTTTCGGGAGAGGCACTAAAATTCACAAGTCTTCCAGGAAAATCTTACATCCGTGTACCAGGTAGTTTTTAAAAAGTCATTCATTTTACTTTTTGAAACCGATACTGATCATTTCCGATATTGCATTTTTAAGCATTTATCGGCATCTCTCGTCCCAACAGGGATAAACTACTTTTCTGGTGAAGATACAGAGCGCCTTGTCCACAGCGCCTCTAGCTACTATCTAGAGTAGATTACTAATGCTAGCTACTGGATTTGCTGCTGTATCGCCTGTGAGTTTGAAAAAGTTTGAATTTCGAAATTCTACATGTTACCAGCTAAAAATCCGTAAGTGTGGATGGTGGCTCCCAACTTAGAACCAACTACATCGTTGGGGAGCCCACCCGCCTTGGATCACCACACGGGTCAGAAACAGGAAAAAAGTCCCTCTATTTGATGGAAGTCAGCACAAAAAAAAAAGCTGGAAATATGACAGAGTGTCAACTTTTAGTGTACCAGACCTGCATACGTCCTCGCAGAGCAGAGAGGTAGCAGCATGGGTAACGTTAGCTGTGGTGCGAGTGGTAATATGAGAGAAAGAAGGTGCGTCTATCATTTGGTAACAAATGAAGGAAGAATTAATTCCCAAGAAAAACAGCAGGGGGTCCATCGTCTGCCGGTGGTTTGGCTTCAAGTGGGAATATGTTGAATAGACAACTTTAACTTGTCAAGTGTGGGGCAAAAGCGTTACTACAAAAAGTAGCATTACTGCTAATATGTAGCATCATTTGAAAAGTCACCTGCTAGAAAATGCAGAGTTCTTACTCAGAGGCAAACATTTCCAGATCAAAACTGTATTAAAAAATATCAACAACAAAAGGAGATAATGTTGGCAGGAACCTACCACATAGCGAAGGACGAACACTATTTAATTTCCTATTATGCAGCTCCTTTTTATTTGGCAGTTATTGAAATATCATGTGTGACATCATGCACAAAAGTGCGCTTTATTTGTTTTAAACTATTGTAGTGGCGTTCTGTACAAAAAGTGCAGTTTAATTTAGTGTTGTTTTGATATGTCCCGGCAAGAAATCTGTGTTCAAAAGACTCCGGCTTATTAGTGATTCCTAGAGCCCAAAAAAAGTCTGCGGGCTATAGAGCGTTTTCCGTTTGGGCTCCAGTACTCTGGAATGCCCTCCCGGTAACAGTTCGAGATGCCACCTCAGTAGAAGCATTTAAGTCTCACCTTAAAACTCATCTGTATACTCTAGCCTTTAAATAGACCTCCTTTTTAGACCAGTTGATCTGCCGCTTCTTTTCTTTTTTCTCCTATGTCCCCCCCTCCCTTGTGGAGGGGGTCCAGTCCGATGACCACGGATGAAGTACTGGCTGTCCAGAGTCGAGACCCAGGATGGACCGCTCGTCGGGACCCAGCATGGACCGCTCGCCTGTATCGGTTGGGGACATCTCTACGCTGCTGATCCGCCTCCGCTTGAGATGGTTTCCTGTGGACGGGACTCTCGCTGCTGTCTTGGATCCGCTTGAACTGAACTCTCGCGACTGTGTTGGAGCCACTATGGATTGAACTTTCACAGTATCATGTTAGACCAGCTCGACATCCATTGCTTTCGGTCCCCTAGAGGGGGGGGGGGGGTTGCCCACATCTGAGGTCCTCTCCAAGGTTTCTCATAGTCAGCATTGTCACTGGCGTCCCACTGGATGTGAATTCTCCCTGCCCACTGGGTGTGAGTTTTCCTTGCCCTTTTGTAGGTTCTTCCGAGGATGTTGTAGTCGTAATGATTTGTGCAGTCCTTTGAGACATTTGTGATTTGGGGCTATATAAATAAACATTGATTGACATTGATTGATTGATTGATTGATACGTCATCTTAGTGCCATCATGCACAAAAACTGCACTAATAGCTTGTTTTAAAACGACTCTGACAACCTTGCACTTTCTGTTTTGGAAATGACAAGAATGTTTGTGCCACTGCTTAATAACGGTTTAATAAATACAGTTTTGGTAAATTGACTTAGTTGTGACTTCCCTCTCTGCTTGAAAGTTTAAAATGAGCATATATTATTGTAGTATGAACAAGAATATTTTAATGTAGACACATAGAATCACCATACTGCTGTGATTATTTGCATCAAGTGTCTATTCAAGGCCAAGGCAAAATATCGAGATATATATGGTGTATATGGCCTAGAAATATTGAGATATTAATAAAATTAGGTGACAGCATATATATAAAATGTTATAAAATGGTTTTTAGAAGTTTTTTAAGCGGAATAGGTGAATCCCCATTACGTGCATGGTTAGCCGCCTTGTGCTAACAGTTTATTACTATTTAGACAGCACATTTGTGGATGATTGGTAAAAAACTAAAAAAAACATGCAGGTTTCCTTTGACAACAAAATCAAGACTGAATGAGACTAACTTGTAAGTCTTGTGGAGCTCCATAACCTTCTCCTCCAGCTCTTTGGTCTGGTTGGGTGCGAAGCGCAGCTCGCTGATATAATCACTGGCCAGCTCCTCTGGGTCGTAGTCGCCCAGTTCCGACTGCACCGTGTACGAGCCCAGGACGGTGTGCGTGGCGAAGGAACAGGGCAGGCGGCCCGAAACCACGTCATCTCTCAACTGCAGGCATAGGTAGTACCTAAGAGAGTCAAGGTAGACCATTTTCTTGAATCTGCTTTATCATTCGTTTTCCTCGAAAAAAAATAAATACAATTAAAGCCGCAAGCACCGTTGGTCGGGCCCGCCTTTGGCTGCTGCCGCCGAGACTCAAGCCCTGGTCTTAGTCAGACCTACATAGAAGTTTTTTATTCATGTCTCTACGACATTCCTAACAGAAGTTACAAGCAGTTCTGTGTTTTTGTTTAGGGGGGGCTAGAGCGCACTTTTGATTTTCGGGGTTTGGTTTTTTGTTAGATGGCAATTTTCGCCAGTCCTAATGTGTGTGTAAAATTTGGTGAGTTTTGAAGCATGTTAAGGGGGTGAAATTACAGATCGTTTTTTCTGGATGTTGTTGATAAATGGCTTTCGCTTTGCATAGTAGTGCTTTAACTTCCACCTTGAAGCATCTTAAGGGGGTCAAATTACAGCTCAAAGAGGCAAAAATGACATTTTTTAGGAAAATTTGCGCAGGTTTTTTTGATGGCGCGTAAAATCCAAACCGGAGCAGTTATCAAAACTCTTTCGATAACTTTTAATTAGAAGGGTTCAAACTCTCTTCTGTGCGAGTTTGAAGCTGAAACGACAAACACGCTCAAGAGGAGATAACGTTTGAAAAAGGTGACGGGTGTTTACAAAACTTTTATTTTGAAGGGGTAATTTTTAACTTCCTGTTGATTTTTGCTGAAGGATGTTGATCATTAAAATGTAGGTCTAAGTGAGACCTACATGGAGGTTTTTGTTTCATGTCTTTCCGACATTCCTACGGGAAGTTACAAGCAGTTTTGTCTGTTTTCTTCCTAGGAGCAGTTTTTTCTGTGTTTTATTAAAAAATTGCGCTAGAGCGCAATTTTGAGTTTTGGGGTTTGGTTTTTTTCATTATATCGCAATTTTTGCCAGTCCTGATGTGTGTGCCAGGTTTGGTGAGTTTTGAAGCATTTTAAGGGGGTCAAATTACAGCTCAAAGAGGCGAAAATAGCATTTTTTGCGAAAATTTTGCCTTGAAGGGGTTTTTGCCAAATTCCTGTTGATTTTTGCTATAGAAGTTTGAATTGGGAAATGTAGGTCTAAGTCAGACCTACATGGAGGTTTTTGTTTCATGTCTCTACGACATTCCTAACGGACGTTACAAGCAGTCGTTTTTTTTTTTTCATAGGGGGCGCATTTTTTATTTTTGGGGTTTGTTTTTTTTACTAGATGGCAATTTTCGCCAGTTCTGATGAGTGTGTGAAATTTGGTGAGTTTTGAAGCATGTTCAGGGGGTCAAATTACAGTTCAAAGAGGCGTCGGAATAATAATAAATAAAGAATTAAAGCTGCAAGCAGCGTTGGTCGGGTCCGCCTTTGGCTGCTGCCCCCGAGACCCACGGCCGGATAAGCGTTAGAAGACGCCTTGGAGCCACTATTTTGAGAATCTAATGCAATGTGAAAGTAATGCAGTTGTTGTATTGAAATGAAAATATCAAACTTCCTGTTGATTAAAGTATGTTAACTATTAAAATGTAGGTCTAAGTGAGACCTACATAGTGTTTTTTGTTTCATGTCTCTCTGACATTCCTACCGGAAGTTACAAGCAGTTTTGTCTGTGTTTTCTTCCTAGGAGCAGTTTGTCCATGTTGTATTCCTAGGGGGGCGGTAGAGCGCAATTTTGAGTTTTGAGGTTAGGTTTTTTCATCAGATCGCAATTTTTGCCAGACCTGATGTGTGTGTCAAGTTTGGTGAGTTTAGAAGCATTTTAAGGGGGTCAAATAACAGCTCAAAGAGGCAAAAATGACATTTTTTAAGAGACTTTGCACAGGGGTTCTTTGAAGGCGCGTAAAATCAAAACCTGAGAACTTATTAAAACTCTGTTCTATACTTTTAATCGGAAGGGTTCAATCTCTCTCCTGTGCGAGTTTGAAGCCAAAACAACAAACGCACTCAGAGGAGATAATGTTTAAAGAAAGGTGACCGGTTTTTACAAAACTTTTGTTTTGAAGGGGGGATGGCAAACTTCCTGTTGATTTTTGTTGGGGGTTGTCAATCTATGAAATGTAGGTCTAAGCGAGACCTACATAGAGGTTTTTGTTTCATGTCTCTCCGACATTCTTACCGGAAGTTACAAGCAATTTTGTCTGTGTTTTCTTCCTCGGAGCAGTTTTTTCAGTGTTTTATTCAAAAATAGCGCTAGAGCGCAATTTTGAGTTTTGGGGTTTGGTTTTTTCATTAGATCGCAATATTCGCCAGTCCTTATGTGTGCGCCAAGTTTGGTGACTTTTGAAGCATTTTAAGGGGGTCAAATTACAGCGCAAAGAGGCAAAAATTGCATTTTTTGCGAAAATTTTATTTGGAAGGGGTTTTTGCCAACTTCCTGTAAATTTTTGCTGAAAGACGTGAGTGTATGAAAATTGGGTCTAAGTCAGACCTACATAGGAGTTTTTGTTTCAAGTCGCTATGACATTCCTAACAGAAGTTACATGCAGTTTTGTCTAATTTTTTCCTAAGGGGCGCTAGAGCGCAATTTTCATTTTGGGGGATTGGTTGCTTAATATGTTGGGAAGGTTTGGTGAGTTTTGAAGCATGTTAAGGGGGTCAAATAACAGCGCGTAGGTGCGGAATAATAATAAAACACAGCAGTTTCAATAGGGTTCTTGGCCCATGGCAAAGGACTCCACAGGAGTCCTTAGCCATGGGCCTGGCGGACCCTAATAATAAAACGCACGAAAAACAATAGGTCCTTTGGCCATTGGCAAAGGACTCCCACTGGGAGTCCTTTGCCAATGGGCCATGCGGGCCCTAAAAACGAAACAAAGCTAGCTCACCTGGTGATATCCTCGGTCAACTGGGACGGGTCTGGAGGGTAAAACTTCACATTGAAGGCAAAATTCCAGGGCAATGCTGAGAAGCATATGAAAGATTTAATTCAAATTCTAATTATTATAGTGTTACGCAAATTATTAAAATAAACTTACCTCTTATCTGCCTTTTTAAGTCCTTGGAAGGGTCGAGCCAATTCTACCAAAGACAATAAGCCATCGTATTTCATTTCAATCTGTACATATATCCACCTTAATGGTTAATGTACTCTCAATATACCTTCTGATTCTCTAAATCTCTATAAGTGATGCCAAAGTAGTCCTTCTCCAGCAGATTGAGGTGATCACACACTTTGTCAAAGAGAACTTGGCCCTTGACCCGTTTCTGTGAGAAGAGAGTATGACCAACATAAAGTTGACTGAGAGGTGCTCCATATTTAAAGGGGAACATTATCAGCAGACCTATGTAAGCGTCAATATATACCTTGATGGTGCAGAAAAAAGACCATCTCTTTTTTTTAACCGACTTCCGAACTCTAAATGGGTGAATTTTGGCGAATTAAACGCCTTTCTGTTTATCGCGCTGGAGGCGATGACGTCAGAATGTGACGTCGCCGAGGTAACACACCCGCCATTTTCATTTTCATTTTCACATTACAAACACCGGGTCTCAGCTCTGTTATTTTCCATTTTTGACTATTTTTTGGAACCTTGGAGACATCATGCCTCGACGGTGTGTTGTCGGAGGGTGTAACAACACTAACAGGGAGGGATTCAAGTTGCACCACTGGCCCGAAGATGCCAAAGTGTCTTCCCCCAGACCCCCATTGAATGTGCCTTCCGCCAGACCCCCATTGAATGTGCCTGCCGCCAGACCCCCATTGAATGTGCCGGAGTGTCTGCACATTTGACCGGCGATGCTAAAGCAGACATGGCACAGAGATGTATGGATAACCTGCAAATGCATTTGCAACGATAGTCAACAAAATCACAAAGGTGAGTTTTGTTGATGTTGACTGCCAGCTAATCGATGCTAACATGCTACGCTAATCGATGCCAACATGCTATTTACCGGCGGTGCTAAAGCAGACATGGCACAGAGATGTATGGATAACCTGTAGATACATTTGCAACAATAAAGTCAACAAATTCACAAAGGTGAGTTTTGTTGATGTTGACTGCCAGCTAATCGATGCTAACATGCTATTTACTGGCCCTGCAAAAACAGACATGGCACAGAGATGTATGGATAACCTGTAGATGCATTTGCAACTATATTACGTTTCCTTCCACCCACATTTAATGCGAAACAAACACTTACCAATCGACGGATTTAAGTTGCTCCAGTGTCAAAAGATGCGAAAGTCCTGATCGTTTGGTCCGCACATTTTACCGGCGATGCTAACGCAGCTATTCGGCCATGCTATGGCTATGAATAGCGTCAATAGCTATTCGCTATTTCTTCTTCAATATTTTCATACTCCAACCATCTGTTTCAATACATGCGTAATCTGTTGAATCGCTTAAGTCGCTGAAATCTGAGTTTGAATCCGAGCTAATGTCGCTATATCTTGCTGTGGTATTCCCATTGTTTGTTTACATTGGCAGCACTGTGTGACGTCACAGGGAACTGGACAGTGGTTTCGAAGATAGCGAAAATAAGGCACTTTATTGAGCTTTATTTAGGGATATTCCAAGACCGGTAAAATGTTGAAAAAAACTTCAAAAAATACAACAAGCCACTGGGAAATGATTTTTATTGTTTTTAACCCTTTTGAAATTGTGATAATGTTCCCCTTACAGACAAGATAAACCTTTCCAAACGCTTAAAACGGCAGCAGGGCTTGTTGTTGTTGTGATTCCACAATGCAAATGAAAAGGAATAGTGCCACAGCCGCATTTAGCACAGACTGTATACCTCTTATAAGAACTGTGTGGTTGCGTAAGAGCCACGAGGAGCCAATCCTGCCAGGATGTCTCGGAGGGTATTAGCAGTCTTGTCAGACTTGCGCTGTTTTGCTGTGACAGCTGTGCTCGACACTTTAACCCTGACTGCGCTGCCGGCGGAGCTTTGGCATTGACACAAAGGCTTTTCAAATGCAACACAAGCTTTTGTGAGATATTTGTAAAGAGGAGAAAATAGTAAGTACATATGTTGAACTGGGTTAGATTAAAGTTTTGTGTCATATGTGACTAAAAGAACACAATAGGAGTATTAATTAAGACTTATCAGTACGTATGAGGTAACCATCCATCCATCCATTTTCTCCCGATTGTCCCTTTTGGGGTCGTGGGGGGTGTTGGAGCCTATCTCAGCTGCATTCGGGCGGAAGGCGGTGTACACCCTGGACAAGTCGCCGCCTCATCGCAGGGCCAACACAGATACCGACAACATTCACACACATGCGAGTGGACCCCTGCCTGGTTGCCTGGATTTCGAACTACCTCACCGACAGGCCACAGTACGTCAGACTGAAGGACATCACGTCCGACACTGTGATCAGCAGCACCGGAGCACCGCAGGGAACGGTGCTGGCCCCTCTTCTCTTCACCCTTCGCCGACTTCTGCTACAACTCAGAGGTGTGTCACATCCAGAAGTACGCGGATGACACAGCCATCGTCGGGTGCATCAGGGACGGCAGAGAGGAGGAGTTTCGGAATCTGGTGAGGGACTTTGTTGTCTGGTGCCACACGAACCTCTTACAGCTCAAAGGGTTTTGTCATCAATTGAATTTGAAAACCTATCAACCTTTTTAACACAAATACACACACATGATATGTGCGCATCCTTAAGAATATCATGACTATACAAAATTAAAGGCCACAAAAACATGCATTTGACTGATTCCTCTGCATTGAGCACAAACTTAGGATGACATTCTAACCTGGAAGCTTTTTTCTTATAAAAGTCTGTAAATTATATTTAACTGTAAAAAACAAAAAGACCCAAACTTGATAATAAATTTCAGTTGCTGACTTGGCAAGGAATCTCTTAGCGGGCAAACAGACATATTTGTAGCAGACTTCCTCTGGGTCATTTGTCAATTTTCTATGTTGATAAAGCAAGTATGCCTAAAATAAAGCATTCAAAAATAATGCTGAAAATGCAGTAGTTCCATGCTCATTTGCATTGGATATTCCATATGTATGCTACCGGCTAGCATTAGCAATTTAACATGGCGATTTCAACACCTCCAAATTTGGTAATGAAAACTGCATCCAAGATGTATGTAACCGTCAAACCGCCGGTGTGTAATATGTACATTACTTGCATTATAAATACTTTGTAGGACTCGACAAAAGACAATATTGGCATAAGCAACCCAATGGCAAAGCCTACTTCCTAACTACGAAAACACACCCCGGACTGAAATGAATGCATAGCTCGGTTGGTAGAGTGGCCGTGCCAGCAACTTGAGGGTTGCAGGTTCGATTCCCGCTTGTGCCATCCTAGTTACTGCCGTTGTGTCCTTGGGCAAGACATTTTACCCACCTGCTCCCAGTGCCACCCACACTGGTTTAAATGTAACTTAGATATTGGGTGTCACTATGTAAAGCACTTTGAGTCACTTGAGAAAAGCGCTATATAAATATAATTCACTTCACTTACTTGCAATCCGTCAAAGACCAAGGAGCTGGTCATTGACTTTGGGAGGTCGAGTCCACGGTCACAACCTATTGTGATCGAGGGAGTTGAGGTACAGACCGTGGACTCATTCAAGTACCTCGGGGGTTTGGGTGGACAATAAGCTGGACTGGACTGTTAACACGGACCATCAGTACAAGAAAGGACAGAGCAGGCTGTACTTCCTCAGGAGACTGCACTCCTTCAACATCTGCAAAGACTCCTGTGGATGTACTACCAGTCTGTGGTGTTCTACATGGTAGTGTGCTGGGGGGGCAGTACATCTAAGGACAGCTCCAGACTTGAGAAACTGATCAGGCGGGCCGGTTCAACAATGGGAATGAAAGTGGACTCACTGGTGATGGTGGCAGAGAAGAGGACTGTTGACAAATTAGTGAGCATCCTGGATGATGCCAGTCACCCTCTGCATAGCGTTATCAGTAACCAGAGGAGCCTGTTCAGTTCTAGATTGCTTCATCCCAAGTGCAGGACTAATAGACTCAAAAACTCCTTTGTCCCACACGTCATTAGACTGTACAACTCCTCTCTGGGGCGGGGGGGGTACTAGGATGACAGGGGATGCAAAACAATAACAGTGCAATACGTTTTCATAACATGGTCACTACTGCCTACTTTGTCTTGTTATATTCTTATTTTACTGTTATATTTTTATTCCCATTGTTATTCTTATTGTAAAATTTCTCTATTTTGTTTCCATTTAAACCCCCATTATTTATTTTTTACTTTTATTTAAATTGATCTCAACTCTGTACACTGCTGCTGGAATTTTAATTTTCCTGAAGGAATCAATAAAGTACTATCTATCTATCTATCTATCTACTAGAGCCAATTTAGTGTTGACAATCAACGTGGTAACGATAGTGGTAAACATTTATTATTTAAAAGCTGTTTACTGGGATACTCATTTATTCAAAGTGACTATTTGGATTGTCAAAGTTAGCACAGCAGATATTACAAGACAAACTGATTTAAAGGGGAACTCTGCTTTTTTTGTCATTAAATCATTCACAATCATTATGAGGGACAAGAACACACGTCTTTTTATTTTTTTTAGGATTCTAAGGATGTGAAGTGAATTATATTTATATAGCGCTTTTCTCAAGTGACTCAAAGCGCTTTACATAGTGAAACCCAATATCTAAGTTGCATTTAAACCAGTGTGGGTGGCACTGGGAGCAGGTGGGTAAAGTGTCTTGCCCAAGGACTCAACGGCAGTGACTAGGATGGCGGAAGCGGGAATCGAACCTGCAACCCTCAAGTTGCTGGCACGGCCACTCTACCAACCGAGCTACAGGATAAAAAAAACATTGACATTTTAAGCATTACCATTTCCCTGGGTGCAAGGATTTTAGTGCAAATAGCAACGTATTAGTGAATTGTGAATTATATTTATATAGCGCTTTTCTCAAGTGACTCAAAGCGCTTTACATAATGACACCCAATATCTAAGTTACATTTAAACCAGTGTGGGTGGCACTGGGAGCAGGTCGGTAGAGTGTCTTGCCCAAGGACACAACGGCAGTGACTAGGATGGCGGAAGCGGGAATCGAACCTGCAACTCTCAAGTTGCTGGCACAGCCACTCTACCAACCGAGCTATGCCACCATTCCGGCAATGAATGTGTTCTAATCATGGCAGACTGTGTAAAAAAGACAACTATTTTCGGACAAATGAGGATTCACAACCTTATCTTTTTGAACCTGAATATACGGAGGACGAAGTGTCGGTTACAGAAGCTGAAAAAGCATGGAAAAAGGGTGAAGCAGATGGAAGCTGAGAGAGTTAGGCATGACTTGGTGTTGTAAATGCGTAGCTTGCCAAGCTATGCTGAATGGAAATGGGGGACTTCTGCTGTATTACCATGAATTGATTAACATGGACTCCAACTTAAACAAGTTGAAAAACTTATTGGGGTGTTACCATTTAGTGGTCAATTGTACGGAATATGTACTGTACTGTGCAATCTACTAATAAAAGTGTCAATCAATCAATCAAAACCCGAACCATAGAGTCTTACCTCCACATTGAGGAAGTAGTCAGAGCCGTCCAGCAGTGTCACTTTGCATTGCATGATTTTAACCTTCTTGGCTCCTTTTAAAGGAGACCTGGAGAGACGACTGGTGGACGACTGGTGGGACAATTGGTCGTCCTGCTGCTCCTGAGATAAGAAAATGTGCGTGAATAGACGAATGTATGAATGCTTAGGAGGCACCGTTTTTAACCCCCTGACAAGTTGCACTTCCCAAAGCATCAGACGCTTGGTGTATATGTCTTAAACAAAACCACCAGTTCTGTCACATGTCTGCAAGCTAAGAATAGAGACAAGGACACAGGGCCTGCTTCTCAAAATGCATTTCTGTCCTTTCTTGGATTGCTGATAACAGACTGTTATGGGAGACCGGGCTTTCTGCACCACTGCTCCCAGTCTGTGGAACGCTCTCCCTGACAACCTGAGGGCACCTCAGACTGTGGATGCTTTTAAAAAAGGCTTAAAAACCCATTTTTTAAAAAAAGCCTTTCTATAGACATGCATGCTGGTTGTAGCCTTTGGGCTGTTTGTAGTTTTATATTTTATTTATTTTTTATTATTACTATTTTTTTTTACACTGTGGCACTTTGAGGTTGTTTGCTCAACGTAAAGTGCTTTTTACAAATAAAATCTATCATTACTATTATTACTGTTGCAGTTAAAATATCTGCATTATACAAAGAACTAGGGATGCACCGAAATGAAAATTTGTGGCCAAAGCCGAAGCCGAATAAAATTTAAACGCTTGGCCGAAGGCCGAATACCGAATAATGAATGCAGTTTTTCACAATTTTTTTAAATATTGCATAAATAGCCTAGAATAAATATTTAGACATGTTTTTCAAATAAAGTAATTTTTTATTGAATATCGACATTTTTTTTAAATATTCCAGTAGTCTTTGCTTTTCAAAAAAAGCACAAAGTTTTTCATTTATATTAGGCCTTCAAACAAAACATGCATTCCCCACAAAAATGACTTTATTTTATTTAAAAATAAACCCACAACAAATTAATTATTGTCCTTTTGGCAAAAGTCTGCTTAGCCACAGTAGATATGCTAATAATGTAAACAGAAGGCTCAAGTAAATCTCAATTAAGTGTGTGTTTGTAACCTCATACACTTATACAGATAGCCTACACAACAGGCTAATAATGTAAACAGAGGCCCCACTAAATCTCAATTAAGTGTGTGCCTGTAACCTCATACACTTATACAGGTAGCCTACACAACAGGCTGATAATGTAAACAGAAGGCTCAAGTAAATCTCAATTAAGTGTGTGCTTGTAACCTCATACACTTATACAGGTAGCCTACACAACAGGCTAATAATGTAAACAGAGGCCCCACTAAATCTCAATAAGTGTGTGCTTGTAACCTCATACAGGTACACAACATTTCCCAACGTCACTGTACGTTGGTTGATTGCGTCACCGCGTCGAAAAATTGCGTCACACGCCACTATTCGGCCTTGTTTTTAACTCATTCCACCGAAGGCCGAATGTGGCCTTTTTTTGCCGTATTCGGCCGAATATATTCGGTTACCGATTAATCGCTGCATCCCTACAAAGAACGGTCAAAATGTCCAAATGCTTTGCGGAAAAATCAACATATTTCTTGAAGGACATCATGGAATACGAGCCAGGGGATGATTCATATTATATTTATTGGGAGTTGTAAATACACGGAACAGCCTTCTGTGGTTCATTTTTCAAAGTCCTGACAAAAGCCATGGAGCGTTCGATCATATGGTATGTTCCACTTTTTCCGCACGTCTACATTCTGCTACTGGCCCTCTAAATTGGGAGCGTGACAAAAAAAGCTAGAATGTCGTAATCCCTGTTGGTGCTCAATTCTTGCCTAAAAAATGACAAAAACGGACAGCTGGGAGTTGCTCCTTACCCCGAGTTTCTTGTATTTAGTTCTAGCAGTATTTAAAAGGAATCATCTTTTTTGACTTGTATGGATATAAAAACAAGCTTTAAAGCTGCTGTTCTGGGTGAGCATAAAACCCAGATGCTCCACATCTATTTGTCTGGGGGGGAGTTGTTGTGTTGGGGGATCTTGACAACCAAGGTATGCGCTCAAGTCAGATGGCAGCCTCAATTGTTACCTTAGCAGAACTGTGTGCATACATTTGCTGCTTTTCACAAGACTGATACTAAACATAGTGTCATAGCTACTTCATTAACCAGTGAGAAGTGAACACATCCCTAACTTTGTCACGTGTGCACGCTGCAAGGCTGGAAATACCAGAGAGGAGGACGACTTTTCACACTTAGACACAAGTCACTCAAGTGTTTTTCACTCAATGTTTAACTTCTGAATAAACTAATGATCTGCAGATCTGTAGAGTTACATTGCATACTGGATTTAGAACCAGAGAGGCTGACCTGTTCTTTCCTGGCCGGAGTGCTGTGTCCCACGGCGGGAGGAAGCTGCTCAGGCGGGTTCGGAGACACGGCGAGTTCAGCTGCTTTAGGGTTCTCCTTCTGAGTCTCTGTGCTCTCCTGCTGCTGCTGCTTGGCCTCCGAGTCTGCGCCTGATTCGGTTGTCATGGTAAATTACGCTGGAGCGGAAGAAGACGAGGGTAAAAAGGGGAAACTGGATGAGGCAGCTGACCACTTAAGAATTGTGCTGCGTTCACTCTGTTAGCTTGAGAGTCTTTGGTTAGACACACAGGGGTTTCAAAACAAAGATGGGCATTTTCTGCTCTTCTGCATTGACTACATTGCAAAAACTGAAATCTGTTCTGATGTGGACTTGCAGCAGCTCCTGAGGACTGTCACCATGGAGATGTGTAAAATAAAAAAATGGTTTGATGCTAATAAATTATCATTAAACAAAAATAAAACTAACTTTATGTTATTTGGAAATAAGAGAAATGATGTAGAAGTAGAATTATATATAGACAATGTTAGTATAGAAAGAGTAAACAAAATCAAATTTTTGGGTGTGATCTTGGACCACAGGATCTGCTGGAAGTCATACATTACATACATCAAAGGGAAGTTGGCCAGAAGTATTGCTGTCCTGGGTAAAACAAGGCACATTCTTCATCAAAAAACATTACACACTCTTTATTGTACACTTGTTTTACCATATTTGAGTTACTGTCTAGAAGTTTGGAGAAATACATACAGGACGAACATCCAACCACTATTCATAATGCAAAAAAGGGCCATCAGACTGATACATAACACAGGACCCCGAGAACACACTAATGGATTATTTATAAAAACATTTGATTTAAAACTGCCAGATCTCATCCAACTCAAGACTGCCCAAATGATTTATAAAGCAAGTAAAGATTCACTTCCAAATGGGTTACAGAGAGAAGGGAAGACTATGTCTCCCGGCTGGCCTGGGAACGCCTCGGGATCCCCCGGGAAGAGCTAAACGAAGTGGCTGGGGAGAGGGAAGTCTGGGTTTCCCTGCTTAGGCTGCTGCCCCCGCGACCCGACCTCGGATAAGCGGAAGATGATGGATGGATGGATGGAGAAGGGAATTATAATTTAAGAGAACTACTTTTTAAGATCCAATATTGTAGAACAACGCAGAAACGAATGAGTACAACAATAGTAGGGGTTAAAATATGGAACTGATTAAAGGATGAAATAAAACACAGCACCAACATAAACCAGTTTAAAAAGCTTTTTAAATCATTTATCATTAGTAAATAAGAAGAGCAAACATTGTTTTAGAAAGACAATAATATATAATATGTATATAAATACAATTTATGATTTCATAATTATACATATAGGTTGTATTAAAATGTATATATTACCACTTTATATGGAATTCAAATAAATTGTGTAAATATAATATATATATATGTGTACAAATGTATATGTTTGATTTAAATGTTAAACTGTGTATATGAGACGTGTGCTACATATATGTTGCTTATATATTGTTTAAAAAAAAAAGTAATATAAGTGAAGCATGTTTTAGATTTTATATATTTTGAACCTTGTTCTTGTTGTGATGGTGTAGGTTTATATAAGCCTTGCTTCAACCTACACCCTTTCGGCTCAATCATTGCTCAAATGAGTGTTTTTTGTTGTTTGTTTTATGTGAAGATTGCCGAAATAAATAAATAAATAAAAATGAAATAAAGTAAGATTAAATATCTCAAATAAGGGTGATATTTAGGGATGCACCTTTTATTCGGTAACCGAATATATCCGGCCGAATATGGCAAAAAAAGCCATGTTCGGCCTTCGGTGGAATGAGTTAAAAACAAGGCCGAATAGTGGCGTGTGACGCAATTTTTTGACGCGGTGACGCAATCAACCAACGTGCAGTGAGGTTGGGATATGTTGTGTACCTGTATAAGTGTATGAGGTTACAAGCACACACTTATTGAGATTTAGTGGGGCCTCTGTTTACATTATTAACCTGTTGTGTAGGCTACCTGTATAAGTGTATGAGGTTACAAGCACACACTTAATTGAGATTTACTTGAGCCTTCTGTTTACATTATTAGCCTGTTGTGTAGGCTACCTGTATAAGTGTATGAGGTTACAAGCACACACTTAATTGAGATTTAGTGGGGCCTCTGTTTACATTATTAGCCTGTTGTGTAGGCTACCTGTATAAGTGTATGAGGTTACAAGCACACACTTATTGAGATTTAGTGGGGCCTCTGTTTACATTATTAGCCTGTTGTGTAGGCTACCTGTATAAGTGTATGAGGTTACAAGCACACACTTAATTGAGATTTACTTGAGCCTTCTGTTTACATTATTAGCATATCTACTGTGGCTAAGCAGACTTTTGCCAAAAGGACAATAATTCATTTGTTGTGGGTTTATCCACTTTAATGCACTTTATTTTTTTTGGGGAATGCATGTTTTGTTTGAAGGCCTAATATAAATGAAAAACTGTGCTTTTTTTTGAAAGGCAAAGGCTACTGGAATATTAAAAAATGTCAATATTCAAGAAAAATTTACTTTATTTGAAAAATGTGTCTAAGAATTGATTCTAGGCTATTTATGCAATATAAAAAAGTTGTGAAAAACTGCATTTATTATTCGGTATTTGGTGTTTGGCCTTCGGCCAAGCGCTCAAATTTTATTCGGTTTCGGCCACAAATTTTCATTTCGGTGCATCCCTAAAACTTTTACATGATATTCTAATAATATGACCAGCACCTGTATATGTTTTTTTCCTTCTTTATTATGCATTTTCGGCAGGTGCGCCTTATACTCCGGAGCGACTTATACTCTGAAAAATGCGGTATTTGGGAATGTCCGGCGGGCCAGATTGAAAAGCTCAACGGGCCTTAATTTGCCCAGGTCTGGTGTACAGGGACCTAATGGCCCTAAGCAAGTTTTGTTGTCCAGTTGCAGAGAGACAAAGCCATCCCAGATAAAGTTTATTAGCTTAGCAAAATCCAACTAGGAACAATGTAGTCCCATGGGTCCAAAAGGAGGCTAATGAGAGAAAACATATGTCAGAGTGTTCATCAAACAAAGACGACAGACCGCACCAGTGGGGCCCCAGAGCACCAACACTACCCGCAGGCTCAGCTTGGGAGATCAGAGAGCATGTGTGCAGGATTATGGGTCTCTGCTGCTGTTGCTGCAAAGGCACTGGGGTTTCCAGGGTGGATGCTTGCCATTCTGCAGCCGCCCTCTTTCTCCCCCGGATCTATTTATAGAGTCCTGTTTACGCCATAGTAGGAGGATGTGGGGCTCGGAGCTGAGGTCAAAAAGATCGGCGTCTGGATCAAAAGCAGCATTGTGATCTGAGGTATCCCCGACCCAAAAAAAAAAAAATCCAACTACACTACTACCTGGAATGCGCAGAAAAGCATCCAAACCAGAAGCTTTTAGGAGCTAAAATCGGCCTTCACTGCTTCGCTTTTTTTGACACTAATGACAGTACCACATGTTATACTGCAGATGTTGAGACCTTCACATTCCAGACATGCATCAGGGGTCTGGAACCCTGTGGAACATGTACCAAGATGCAACGAGGCCGGTTCTATGTAGAACAGGGGTGTATATTGAAATTCAAGGCTTCACAATTCACGGGAGGAACTCAAAGTAAAGCCGCTGCTCCTCCACATGGAGAGGAGCCAGATGAGGTGGTTCGGGCATCTGGTCAGGATGCCACCCGAACGCCTCCCTAGGGAGGTGTTTAGGGCACGTCCAACCGGTAGGAGGCCACGGGGAAGACCCAGGACACGTTGGGAAGACTATGTCTCCCGGCTGGCCTGGGAACGCCTCGGGATCCCCCGGGAAGAGCTAGACAAAGTGGCTGGGGAGAGGGAAGTCTGGGTTTCCCTGCTTAGGCTGCTGCCCCCGCGACCCGACCTCGGATAAGCGGAAGATGATGGATGGATGGGCTTCACAATTCAATAAAAAATGTGAATCAAGATTTTTTTTTTGCGCAGAATTAAGATGACGTGGAAGTGCACACACAGTAGAGGAAAATCAGTAGAAAATGGATGGCAATGTGCTATGCTACGTTTTTGTTAGCAAAATATTCTATTCAAGCAGAAGTATTGCTCCTAATTTAATTATTTGAAAATTATTCCATAAAAAGTAGAGATCTCCGATAATAGATTTTTTGCCGATATCCGATATTGTCCAACTCTTAATTACGGATTCCGATATCAACCGATACAGATATATACAGTTGTGGAATGAACACATTATTATCCTTAATTTTGTTGTGATGCCCCGCTGGATGCATTAAACAATGTAACAAGGTTTTCCAAAATAAATCAACTCAAGTTATGGAAAAAAACGCCAACACGGCACTGCCATATTTATTATTGAAGTCACAAAGTGCGTTATTTTTTTTATAACATGCCTCAAAACCGCAGCTTGGAATGTGGGACATGCTCTCCCTGAGAGAGCATGAGGAGGTTGAGGTGGGCGGGTTTGGGGGTGGCGTATATTGTAGCATCCCGGAAGAGTTAGTGCTGCAAGGGGTTCTGTTATGTTGTGTTTATGTTGTGTT
Organism: Nerophis ophidion; assembly: GCF_033978795.1. Lineage (NCBI taxonomy): Eukaryota > Metazoa > Chordata > Actinopteri > Syngnathiformes > Syngnathidae > Nerophis > Nerophis ophidion. Next base: position 4,993,311 of record NC_084624.1, read on the forward strand.
ACAGTCCGGATGTTCTCCCGAAATGTGTTTGTCATTCTTGTTTGGTGTGAGTTCACGGTGTGGCGCATATTTGTAACAGTGTTAAAGTTGTTGGCCTCCTACCGGTTGGATGTGCCCTAAACACCTCCCTAGGGAGGCGTTCTGGTGGCATCCTGACCAGATGCCCGAACCACCTCATCTGGCTCCTCTTGATGTGAAGGAGCAGCGGCTTTACTTTGAGTTCCTCCCGGATGGCGGAGCTTCTCACCCTATCTCTAAGGCGGAGGAAACTAATTTCGTCCGCTTGTACCCGTGATCTTATCCTTTCGGTCATGACCCAAAGCTCATGACCATAGGTGAGGATGGGAACGTGGATCGACCGGTAAATTGAGAACTTTGCCTTCCGGCTCAGCTCCTTCTTCACCACAACGGATCGATACAACGTCCGCATTACTGAAGACGCCGCACCGACCCGCCTGTCGATCTCACGATCCACTCTTCCCTCACTCGTGAACAACACTCCTAGGTACTTGAACTCCTCCACTTGGGGCAGGGTCTCCTCCCCAACCCGGAGATGGCATTCCACCCTTTTCCAGGCGAGAACCATGGACTCGGACTTGGAGGTCACTTCACACTCGGCTGCAAACCGGTAGGAGGCCACGGGGAAGACCCAGGACACGTTGGAAAGACTATGTCTCCCGGCTGGCCTGGGAACGCCTCGGGATCCCCCGGGAAGAGCTAGACTAAGTGGCTGGGGAGAGGGAAGTCTGGGTTTCCCTGCTTAGGTTGTTGCCCCCGCGACCTGACCTCGGATAAGCGGAAGAAGATGGATGGATGTTAAAGTTGTTTATACGGCCACCCTCAGTGTGACCGGTATGGCTGTTGACCAAATATGCTTTGCATTCACTTGTGAAAGTAGAGTGAAAAAACAAGTTGCGTCAATATTGAAGCGATCATCAAATTTTGCTGATTTATGAAACCGAAAAACTTACAAAGTTTGTGAGTGAATACATTTTGAGGGATAATGTCACATGATCGGTGGCGTAGAGGTGGGAACCGCAGATCCCTTCCCCACCAACAACAGTGCAAATCATGCAGATTTTGTAGGAGCCGATAACGACTGCTTTGGGGGCAAAGGATTGTCCAGAACCTTATTTATTTAATCCTGAATATAAGTAGGGTGAGGATCAACTTTTAGGAGCTCTTTAGTGAAACACTAAGCATCACATTTCTAAGTGCTAAAAAACAAATACAAACTACAAAACATAATAACTCTACTTTTCCACACTATTTACACTCCCAATGGTCTTTCTGCCATTCTTTATTGGAGGACTCAAAAGGACATTTTACTATTTTATTTTTACCATACAAACAATATTTATTATTTCGGGTCTAAATTGGCTGCCAAAGTGTACCAACTTGTCGGAATATGTCCTCATTCTTCTATTATCCATGTGAAAGGCATAGTTTATGATCTAGAATAAAGTTTGACGAGCAAGAAAACGAGAAGGCAGATCGTCGTTAGATCATGTCAACATTGGCACACAATAGTGTGTCTGCGTTAGTGCTTATAATAACAATATCACTAATACTTGGTTAATATTCAAGTTACAAAATGTAAATGAGGTATTTAGGCGGATTATTTAGAGGATTTTATGATACTTGCCAACCTTGAGACCTCTGATTTCGGGAGGTGTGGGGGCGTGGTTAAGAATCAAGTATTTCATACATATGTATAATACTTGACTTTCAGTGAATTCTAGCTATATATATATATATATATATATATATATATATATATATATATATATATATATATATATATATATATAAAAGAAATGCTTGAATTTTAGTGTTCATTTATTCACACACAACACTCATCTACTCATTGTTGAGTTAAGGGTTGAATTGTCCATCCTTGTTCTATTCTCTGTCACTATTTTTATAACCATATGCATGTACAGTAGATGACAGTATCGTCCTGTTTAAGAGTGTCACAACATTGCTGTTTACGGTAGACGAACTGCTTTACAGTAGACGAAAACGTGACTGCTGTTGTTGTGTGTTGTTACCCTCCTGGGAGGACGTTGATGAAACTGACGAACAATAAACCCACATAAACCAAGAACTCGCCCTTGATCATTCTACAGTTATAACGTCATTGGGCAGGCACGTTGTTTATATTGTGGGAAGGCGGACGTGAAAACAGGCTGTCCTCACTCAGGTCCGCGTGGAGCGGGAGATTTTCGGGGGAAAATTTGTCCCCGGTAGGTTTTCGGGAGAGGCGGTGAATTTCGGGAGTCTCCCGGAAAATCCGGGAGGGTTGGCAAGTAAGGGGATAGAAGACTTCCTATTGGCTCCGTTATAGAGTTTTAATCACGAGTTAGAATGCGTTAAAAACATATATACCGTATTTCCTTGAATTACTGCCGGGTCAAACTCGCTTCGCAAAATAATTAGCGCATGCTTAGTATTACCGCCTGGTCAAACTCGTGACGTCACGAGTGACACTTCCCCTGTCATCGTTTTCAAAATGGAGGAGGCCGATTTCAATACCGGTAATTTGAAATCGCATAAGGGGAAGAAGATTAAGAGCTATTCAGTAGGATTTAAGGTCCAAGCTTACATCACACTCAGATTTTTACTGCATGCCTTTGGTAAGTGCAGGAGTGAGAAGAGGTTTTAAAATAATTAGCGCATGCTTACTTTTATCGCATGCCTTTGGTAAGCGCAGGAGTGAGAAGAGGTTTTAAATTAATTCAAGGAAATACGGTATATCTGTTGTCATGTCCTGAATGTGAACGATGGGCAAAATAAAAATAAAAAAGTGCAGTTCCCCTTGAGAATATGAAAAACATAGAAAAAGATTGCATATATAAATCCCTGCCAGGCTTATCAATACAAAAAAACCCAGTGTGGTTGTAAAGAGGTGACATGGCTAAAAGGGAAAGTGTTGATTTAAAATGGGCAGTAAATCCGTGCCTGGGAATGAAACAAAAACACTTGGGAGTCTGGGGCTTTATAGCAATTCTGGAAATTGCTTTCCCGGACGTCAGGGGAGTACCGCTGAAGTGTTTTGGGTCACTCCAACATGCTGATCAAGCCACTTTCAAACATCCACGCTCAGGGACTTCATGTGCGATAAAGAGGCCATAAAAAAACGCAGATTAGGAAATTCAGTTTACAAGGCTTTGTGACAGAGGTGGGTAGAGTAGCCAGAAATTGTACTCAAGTAAGAGTACAGTTACTTTAGACATTTATTACTCAAGTAAAAGTAAGGAGTAGTCACCCAAATATTTACTTGAGTAAAAGTAAAAAGTATGTTGTGAAAAAACTACTCAAGTACTGAGTAACTGGTGAGTAACCTGATTACGGCAACAAAAAATGCACAAAACGAGCAAATTCAGAGCCAGGAATATCTCTTAAGCAACTAAAACAATATTATATATTAAATAATAATACATTAAAATAAAAAAAATAAGGCAAATTGGGCCACAATAACTTAACAGCACCATAGGCTCAGTAGGCATTGATTGATTGATTGATACTTTTATTAGTAGATTGCACAGTACAGTACATATTCTGTACAATTGACCACTAAATGGTAACACCCCAATAAGTTTTTCAACGTTAATCAATTACTTAATAAATGACCAAGTCGAGGTGATCAACCTCATTTATACATATACATACACACACATATCATATATATATATATTAATGTATATTTATATACATACATACATACATTTATATATACAGTATATAATTTATCCTTTCGGAAAGGATAAGATCACGGGTACAAGCGGCCGAAATGAGTTTCCTCCGCCGTGTGGCGGGGCTCTCCCTTAGAGATAGGGTGAGAAGCTCTGCCATCCGGGAGGAACTCAAAGTAAAGCCGCTGCTCCTCCACATCGAGAGGAGCCAGATGAGGTGGTTCGGGCATCTGGTCAGGATGCCACCCGAACGCCTCCCTAGGGAGGTGTTTAGGGCACGTCCAACCGGTAGGAGGCCACGGGGAAGACCCAGGACACGTTGGGAAGACTATGTCTCCCGGCTGGCCCGGGAACGCCTCGGGATCCCCCGGGAAGAGCTAGACGAAGTGGCTGGGGAGAGGGAAGTCTGGGTTTCCCTGCTTAGGCTGTTGCCCCCGCGACCCGACCTCGGATAAGCGGAAGATGATGGATGGATATATAATTTATATTTTGTGCCTTTTTTGTTGACATGTTAAAGGTGTTTTAATGAATATACATGCATGTTTAACTAATAGATTCCTATCGTTCATGAAGACAAGAATATAAGTTGGTGTATTACCTGATTCTGATGACTTGCATTGATTGGAATCAGACGTCCACATTTTCAAATGGAGGAGAAAAAAAGTTCTTCCTTCCTGTCTAATACCACATGAAAGTCGTTGGTTTTTGGCATCTTATTTGTCCAGCTTCCATATTCGTTTTTATACACTTTACAATAAATACATTGGCGGCAAACTCCGAAGTTTGCTAGCTTGTTTGCGCTGGCTTTCGGAGACTCTTATTTTGTTAGCGCAGGCGCGATGGAGTGGTGCTTTTATTGTGAAGACAGGAACTGTACGATCAGTCTTTAGGCTTTTGACGGGAAGTACGGTTGAAAATAAAAAGTGTCTTTTTTCCTTTACAATTTTGATTGATTGATTAAAACTTTTATTATTAGATTGCACAGTACAGTACATATTCCGTACAATTGACCACTGAATGGTAACACCCCAATAAGTTTTTCAACATGCTTAAAACGGGTTTTACGTGTGACGGTCATGTGACCGCCTGGCTCTGTTTGATTGGTCCAACGTCACCAGTGACTGCATGTGATTGGTGAAACGCAGGCATGTGTAGTTCCTACTTTGAAAAACCAAAACAAACATTAATAGATCGATTAAAAAAAAGTAGCGAGTAACGTGCTGAATGTAGATAAATGGAGCGGAGTAAAAGTAGCGTTTCTTCTCCATAAATATACTCAAGTAAAAGTAAAAGTATGTTGCATAAAAACTACTCTTACAAGTACAATTTATCCCAAAAGTTACTCAAGTAGATGTAAATGTAGCGCGTTACTACCCACCTCTGCTTTGTGACACCATGGCAAGAGAAGGGATGATGTCAAGGTACCAAAACCAATGAGAATTCTCCTGCAACTTTCCTTCTTTCTGCATCTTTATGATGTCATGTGTGGCAATAAAGAAGCAGATAAATAGTCAGCTGACATGATGGCATTGTAGCTATAAAACCTTTGCATTGCACTCTTTTCTCCCCCCAAACAGGAAAAACAGAAACTATGAGGATGGAAAAGAGGCGTGATAACGCCATAGAAAGAGAGTAAGAATACGTTCAGTCAGTGGTGACAGGCGCTCCTCACAGAGCGAAAACAGCACACAGCAGCCTTGTGCCACATGCATTATGCATAAAAAAGGCTGCATTCACGACTCACGGAATTCTGATGGTATAAAGAGAAGGAGGCGATCCAATTCAATAACGAAAGTCGCTGGAGTCCAAAGCTTTAACAAGGCACATTAGTGAAATGCCTTTTTTGTGGACTGCTGCACTAAAACAATATTACAACAAATAGGATCATCAAATTAGGAATTGTGTATGTCATGTTTACTAGTTTGATTGATCTAATAAAAGATATGAGGTTAAGTAATTCCTGGGACGGAATTTACTACAGGAGCGAAGTAGAGCGGGGCCGCAATTCATTTAACAACTTGCTATCTGAAGCTACAACGCAAGACTTGAGTCAAAGTCTTGCCAAGAGGAATTTGGCAGACAAATTTCTGGCATTTCCAAAACTTTGACGGTTGAGACTTGCTATTCAATTACTGTGCTTGTGCAAAGTGGATTAAGCCGATTTACAAATCACCTAGAGAATGTTGTGTACTAGGAAGTGAAGTGAATTATATTTATATAGCACTTTTTCTCTAGTGACTCAAAGCGCTTTACATAGTGAAACCCAATATCTAAGTTACATTCAAACCAGTGTGGGTGGCACTGGGAGCAGGTGGGTAAAGTGTCTTGCCCAAGGACACAACGGCAGTGACTAGGATGGCGGAAGCGGGAATCGAACCTGCAACCCTCAAGTTGCTGGCACGGCTGCTCTACCAACCGAGCTAAACCGCCCTAGAGTGTGGGAAAGAATTGAATCGAATCGAATACGTTGTGCGATTCAGACATTTCTTTTAAAAATCGATTTTTTTTTTAATTTTTTAATCAATCCAACAAAACAATACACAGCAATACCATAACAATGCAATCCAATTCCAAAAGCAAAGCTGAGCCAGCAACACTCAGAACTGCAATAAACAGAGCAATTGAGAGGAGACACAAACCACACAGAACAAACCAAAAGTAGTGAAACAAAAATGAATATTATCAACAACAGTATCAATATTAGTTATCATTTCAGCATAGCAGTGATTAAAAATCCCTCATTGACATTATCATTAGACATTTATAAAAATAATAAAATAGTGTCACAGTGGCTTACACTTGCATGGCATCTCATAAGCTTGACAACACACTGTGTCCAATGTTTTCACAAAGATAAAATAAGTCATATTTTTGGTTCGTTTAATAGTTAAAACAAATTGACATTATTGCAATCAGTTGATAAAATATTGTCCTTTACAATTATAAAAGCTTTTATTTAAAAATCTACTACTCTGCTAGCATGTCAGCAGACTGGGGTAGACCCTGCTGAAATCTTATGTATTGAATGAATACAGAATCCTTTTGAATCGGAAAAATATATTCTTGAATCGAGAATCGCGGTGAATCGAAAAAAATCGATATAGCGATATAGCACTCTTAGCTTGATTTAAAATGTCTCTGACAATCTTGCACTTTTTGTTTGGAAATGACATGAATGTTTGTGCCACTGCTTAATTACTGTTTAATAAATACAGTTTTGCTAAATTGACTTAGTTGGGATTTCCCTCTCTGCATGAAAGTTTAAAAGTAGCATATATTAATGCAGTATGAAGAAGAATGTTTGAATGTAGACACATAGAATCATCATACTGCTGTGATTATATGCATCAAGTGTTCATTCAAAGCGAAGGCAAAATATCGATATATATCATGTATCGTGACATGGCCTAAAAATATCGAGATATTAGAAAAAGGCCGTATCGCCCAGCCCTAGTGCTACAGTAAAAAAAAACATTTAAAACAATAAAAGCTTCGCCATTAAAACAGATGGAATACTAAAACACTAGCAGATGCAAAACATGCAAAATAGTGGGTTTTCTCACAATTGGCGCACACACACACACACACACACACACACACACACACACACACACACACACACACACACACACACACACACACACACACACACACACACGTGTGTATAAATACTTTTGAGCACATTCAACAATAACACAATGGTAATGTCAACGGTCATAATTTTGGTGATAACTGTGATATTAATCTTTCACATTCCTCGAAGCAGACGTTAATTGAGATAGGCTTTTATTTCCCGGATGTAAAAAATCATTATATAGATCAGGGGTGCCCATTACGTCGATCGCGAGCTACCAGTCGACCGCGGGGGGTGTGTCAGTCGATCTCCAGCCAGGCTTTTAAAAAAAATAGACCTAAAAATGAGTGATCATCAATCTTCACCAAGACGTCACTTAAATGACATTCACGGTACCGGAGGGTCTTGTGAGATGACGCTGGCTGCTGCAAGATCATTATTATGAAAATATGACCGAGAGGAAGGCGAGAAACACTTTTTATTTCAACAGACTCTCGCGCCGTACCTTCCGTCAAAACTCTAAAGGCCGACTCTGTATTTAGTTAGCGCAGGCAGCATGAAGCAGGGCTTTTATTGTGAAGATAGGAAATGTGCAGTCGGCCTTTAGAGTTTTGACGGAAGGGACGGCGCGAAAGTCTGTTGAAATAAAAAGTGTTTCTCGCCTTCCTCGCTGTCATTTTTTCATAATAATGAACTGGCAGCAGCCAGCGTCATCTCACAAGACCCTCGGGTGCCGTGAATGTCAATCAAGCAAGCTACGGAATTTGCCGCCAATGTTTTTCTTGTAAAGTGTATGGAAGCTGGATGAATGAGATGCCAAAAACCAACCACTTTCATGTGGTATTGTACAGAAAGGACAACTTTTTTTCTCCTCCATTTGAAAATGTGGGCGTTATCATCATTACTGTCTGATTCCAAACAATGCAAGTCATCAGAATCAGGTAATACACCAATTTATATTCTTGTCTTCGTGAAAGAAAGACATCTATATGTGTTACACATGCTTGTATTATCATTAAACACATTTAACTTGTTTACAAAAATGTCTCTTTCATAAATAAATAAATATAAATGATATATATAAATGAGGTAGATCCCCTCGAGTTGGTCAATTGAAAAGTAGCTCGCCTGCAGAAAAAGTGTGGGCACCCCTAATTCAGAACAAGTCTTTTTTTTTTAAAACATTATAATTAATCTCTGAGGTAGATAGGCAGAGTCGTTGCTTAAAATGTGTCTCCACGTTTAATGCAACCAATCCAATCCAATCCACTTCATTTATATAGCACATTTAAACAACAATAACATTTCCAAAGTGCTGCACAGCCATGTTAAAAACAATATTACAAAAACAATATTATGCTCCACCAATGACTGAATAAAAACAAAAAATAAATAAATATAAAACCAATATAAAAAAAACAATATAGAAACAAATAGGATTAAAAACTATTTGAAAGGGTAAAATCAATTAAAACAGTAAAATAGAAATCAAAGTGTATAAAAAACACAGAGGACCACACAACTCACGTAGTGTTAAAAGCCAAAGAATAAAAGCGGGTCTTAAGACGAGACTTGAAACACTCCACTGTGGAAGCAGTTTGAACATGGAGGAGCAGAGTGTTCCAGAGCTTAGGGCCGACCACAGAGAAGGCCCTGTCTCTCCTGGTCTTAAGTCTGGTGAAGTGAATTGTATTTATATAGCGCTTTTCTCTAGTGCCTCAAAACGCTTTACATAGTGACACCCAATATCTTAGTTACATTTAAACTAGTGTGGGTGGCACTGGGGGCAGGTGGGTAAAGTGTCTTGCCCAAGGACACAACAGCAGTGACTAGGATGGCGGAAGCGGGAATCGAACCTTCAACCCTCAAATTGCTGGCACGGCCACTCTACCAACTGAGCTATACCGCCTGGTCTTGGGCACCACGAGCTGGAACTGGCTCTCGGACCTCAGAGCGCGCGCAGGAATGTAAATTTGGATGAGGTCCGAGATATATTGATGTGCCAGTCCATGTAAAGATTTAAAAACAAACAGCAATGTTTTAAAATCAATTCTAAAATGAACAGGGAGCCAGTGCAAACTCTGAAGAATTGGGGTTATATGCTGGCGTTTCCTGGCCCCTGTTAAGAGTCCTGCTGCTGCGTTCTGGACTAACTGCAACCGGGAGAGAGCTTTTTGGCTAATGCCAGCATAAAGTGCATTGCAGTAGTCCAGGCCACTTGAAATAAAAGCATGCACGACTTGTTCAAAAAGGTTAAAAGATAAAAACGGTTTAACCTTTACTAAAAGACGAAGGTGATAAAAACATGATTTTAAAACGCCATTGACTTGTTTGTCTAGTTTAAAAATGGCTGTCTATAGTGACGCCAAGGCTGGTGGACTTTGGGACGCACATCATTTTGCAATGGTCCCAAGTCAGTGAGGGCCGGACCAAAAACTAAAATTTCCATTTTTCCCTCATTCATTATTAAAAAAATCTGGGCTAACCAAGCCTTGGTGTCGCATAGACAGTTATATATAATTTATATTTAATTATTTGTTAACACATTAAATGTGTTTAATGATAATACAAGCATGTTTAACACATATAGATGTATTTTGTTTCATGAAGACAAGAATATAAGTTGGTGTATTACCTGATTCTGATGACTTGCATTGTTTGGAATCAGACAGTAGTGCTGATAACGTCCACGTTTTCGAATGGAGGAGAAAAAAGTCCTCCTCTTTGTCCAATACCACATGAAAGTGGTTAGTTTTTGCCGTCTTATTTGTCCAGCTTCCATACTAGTTTTTGTACATTTTGCAAGGAATACATTGACGGCCAACTCTCTAGCTTGCTAACTTGTGCACGCTAGCTTTCTGAGACTCTTATTTTGTTAGCGCAGGCAGGAAGAAGCAGGGCTTTTATTGTGAAGACAGCAGCTGTGCAGTCTGTCTTTAGGGTTTTGACAGCAGGTACGGCGCGAGAGTGTTGAAATAAAAAGTGTTTCTCGCCCTCCTCTCGGTCATGTTTTTTAATATCAATCAATCAATGTTTATTTATCCATCCATCCATCTTCTTCCGCTTATCCGAGGTCGGGTCACGGGGGCAACAGCCTAAGCAGGGAAACCCAGACTTCCCTCACCCCAGCCACTTCGTTTAGCTCTTCCCGGGGGATCCCGAGGCGTTCCCAGGCCAGCCGGGAGAAATAGTCTTCCCAACGTGTCCTGGGTCTTCCCCGTGGCCTCCTACCGGTTGGACGTGCCCTAAACACCTCCCTAGGTAGGCGTTCGGGTGGCATCCTGACCAGATGCCCGAACCACCTCATCTGGCTCCTCTCCATGTGGAGGAGCAGCGGCTTTACTTTGAGTTCCTCCCGGATGGCAGAGCTTCTCACCCTATCTCTAAGGGAGAGACCCAAACTCATTTGGGCCGCTTGTACCCGTGATCTTATCCTTTCGGTCATGACCCAAGGCTCATGACCATAGGTGAGGATGGGAACGTAGATCGACCGGTAAATTGAGAGCTTTGCCTTCCGGCTCAGCTCCTTCTTCACCACAACGGATCGATACAACGTCCGCATTACTGAAGACGTCGCACCGATCCGCCTGTCAATCTCACCATCCACTCTTCCACCACTCGTGAACAAGACTCCTAGGTACTTGAACTCCTCCACTTGGGGCAGGGTCTCCTCCCCAACCCGGAGATGGCATTCCACCCTTTTCCGGGTGAGAACCATGGACTCGGACTTGGAGGTGCTGATTCTCATTCCGGTCGCTTCACACTCGGCTGCGAACCGATCCAGTGAGAGCTGAAGATCCCGGTCAGATGAAGCCATCAGGACCACATCTGCAAAAAGCAGAGACCTAATCCTGCGGTCACCAAACCGGAACCCTTCAACGCCTTGACTGCGCCTAGAAATTCTTGTCTATTTATATAGCCCTAAATCACAAATGTCTCAAAGGACTGCACAAACCATTACGACTACGACATCCTCAGAAGAACCCACAAAAGGGGAAGGAAAACTCACACCCAGTGGGCAGGGAGAATTCACATCCAGTGGGACGCCAGTGACAATGCTGAGTATGAGAAACCTTGGAGAGGACCTCAGAAGTGGGCAACCCCCAAAAACAAGATTTTAAAACGCCATTGACTTGTCTAGTTTAAAATGGCTGTCTATAGCGACGCCAAGGCTGGTGGACTTTGGGACGCACAACCGTCCTCTGGAGAACAATTACACTTCTTAAATTGTCAAAATAATTCCCACAAAGCGGATCACAGTCCTCACATCACTAACAAGACTACAAGTTTCTCGGGGTATGGATGCACAAAACGTAATTGATGAGTGACACCAAGCGTCCTGCTGCAGGCAAGATGGACACAATCTCATTTTTAAAGGTCCATTTGAGACGGACACACACACTCTGTTCGAAACTGGCTCGCGCACGTCCGCACACACTCATGGATGCAGAGGATTAGGAGCGGCCATCTGTGCTGAGTACAATTAGCTGACGTACGACACAGCTGGGCCTGTCCCGGTCACCCCTTCCCCCCCAACACTCACAAGCCTCGGAGGCTTGCGGAGGTTATGTCGCTGGCGTTTTTTCCGACATATCAGTGAAGTCTGTGCATGCCGAGCGTATACGAAGCGCCTCTCCCCGCGTGGCCGGCAGGGACGGCCAGCTGCTGTGCACAATCCCAGCTTCTGTAACAGGAAACCATCTTGCTGGGTCTGGACATTTGAATTTAGATCCAGATCCCCAAAGTGCTTTTTAGTGGCCTGTCTGGAAAACAGAGGGAACCGGGATATTCATTTGTTTAGTTAGAAAATGTAAAAATTCTTCTTCTTTGTAAATTTGGGAGAACGGAGAATGGTTGTCCCGGGAGATTTTCAGGAGGGGCACTGAAATTTGGGAGTCTCTCGGAAAATTTGGGAGGGCTGGCAAGTATGCTTTAGAGCAGTGGTTCCCAAAGTGGGCGGTACCGGGTGGAAAGATCTGGGGGGGCGGTGAGGAAGAAGGGGGCGGTAGGGGGGCGGCAGTCCGAAGTCGAAGTCAGAAGTTCGAACGTTTGTTTGACGATTTGTACACAACACGTGCAGCAGGACGAGTCAGTGGACGACGCATCAGGGTCCGGTTACCACACGCCGCTCTGGCCCAGTCAGATCCGACAGCATAAACTACAAAAGCAAAAGCTCAGGTTTGTAATTTCAAGCTTGTAATGTTCAGAATTTTCAAAAAGTCATATCAAGATTTTTGGTTACAAAAAAAAAATCTCTGACTGCTATCAAGTGCTGTGGAACAAGGTCAAGATGTACTTTATTGCCTTCCCAACATCATATTTAGTAGAACGGGGCTTCAGTGCAGTCGCCTTGCTTCTTTCCAAGCAAAGAAACCGACTGAAAATTACTGACCGCGGGGATCTACGACTTCTTCTTAGTGAGTTCCAGCCTGATGTTGAGAAGCTTATGTCCCTGCACCAAGCACATCCATCCCATTAATATTAAGTCTGAGACAATGAAGGTTACTGGTGGAATGTTTATTTACCATTGTATGTTGCTGAAACAGTTAAAACTGCTAAAAAATAAATTGGTTTACTAAATTGGGTTTTATTTGTGAAATACACATTTGTGTTTAACCTTTCTCTTTTCAAATTGCAGCATATGTGTCTGTGGGGGGGGGGGGGGGGGGGCTAGGAATTCACTGGGGAGCCAAGGGGGCGCCAGCCTGCAAAAGTTTGGGAACCATTGCTTTAGAGCATGGGTGTCAAACTCTGGCCCGCCGTGTAATTTAATTTGGCCCTTGAGGCAATATCAAATTAACATTACAGCTGGCCCGCCGTTATTACACAGCAGCGGTGCCGCTGTAACCAGGGGCGCCGCTAGGGATTTTGGGCCCCATGAAAATAATCTTTACAGGGCCCCCAACACATAATTTCATCATCATTAGGGGCCTCTCTGGGCCCCCCTCAATCATGGGCCCCGAGAATCCGTCTCCTTTACCCCCCCTTTTCGGCACTCCTGGCTGTAACACTGCAATTTCTCACACTTGCCAATCCTCCCGAAGTTCAGTGCCCCTCCCGAAAATCTCCCAGGGCAAGCAAGCATTCTCCCGATTTTCACCCGGACAACAATATTGAGGGCGTGCCTTAAAGGCACTGCCTTTAGCATTCTCTACAACCTGTTGTCACGTCCGCATTTCCTCCATACAAACAGCGTGCAGGCCCACTCGCATAATATATGCGGCTATTACACACACATAAAGCGTACTTGGTCAACAGCCGTACAGGTCACACAGAGGGTGGCCGTATAAACAACTTTAACACTGTTCCAAATATGCGCCACACTGTGAATTCACACCAAACAAGAATGATAAACACATTTCGGGAGAACATCTGTACTGTAACGTCACAACACAACAGAACAAATACCCAGAACCCCTTGCAGCACTAACTCTTTCGGGATGCTACAATATATTTTGATATTTACCTCAGAAGGCTGCAAATAGAAAAGAGGCATTAAATTTGTATTTACATTTTATTTGATATGCCATTGATATTTTTAAATTATTATTATTATTATTTGAAACTGGATTTTGCATGTCACAATAAAGTTATATAAGCCTTGTTTGGGTTCCTATTAAAAGGTTAATTTGTTCAACCTTGGCCCGCGGCTTTGTTCAGTTTTAAATTTTGGCCCACTCTGTATTTGAGTTTGACACCCCTGCTTTAGAGGTAGCTTACTAACAGCTTTGCAAGATGCTTTTCTTTGCATTATCGTGGAATGTGAAAGTTACAACATCTTACGATTCGATCCTAATTCCTCATATGACAATGTGATTCCGAATCGATTCAAACAGATTCTCGATCAGATCTCTTTTAGTAACAAAGAGTGGTAATTTACGGATTATCGATGTTCCTTCATAAATGAAGAAACCAGTGGTGCACACATTTTTTCAGCAGGTGAGCTACTAATTAGAACAGGGGTAGGGAACCTATGGCTCTAGAGCCAGATGTGGCTCTTTTGATGACTGCATCTGGCTCTCGGATAAATCTGAGCTGACATTGCTTAACACGATAAGTAATGAATAATTCCACTTGTAATCACAGTGTTAAAAATAACGTTCAAAATATAAAACATTCTCATGCATTTTTATTCCATCCATCCATTTTCTACCGCACCTGTTCAAGAAGTTGCGTAATGGTAAGAAGTTATTTATTATTGGTTAGTGTGGGGCTTGTCCCTCTGGAGGTTCTTTAGACCAGTGGTCTCCACCCTTTTTTTATCTGCGGACCGGTCAACGCTTAATAATTTGTCAGAATTTTTTTTTCTTTGTCATGAAAACGGGACGTTTTTGTGGTTGGTGTTTTTTATGTTGATTTAATAAAATTATTATTTTTTTTTTTAAATAAAAAATTCTTCTGCGGCCCGGTGGTTGGGGACCACTGCTTTAGACCACCAAGCACCGAAACGACAGCCTGTTTCAGGGTTATAATATTGTTTAATTTTTCAATAAGTCTCTCAGTTGCTTTCCAGCAATTGTATTTTTCTCTTTCGTTCTCGCTCGCGCTCTGGCTCCAGCCCCAAACCCCGTCTCCCCTCCTGGCTGCTGCTTATAACAGAGCGACAGGTGATTAGATATCAAGGCCCAGGTGGACCATCTCGGCACCTGTCGCTGATTTCGAGGCCTGTCCTGGCACACCCCAGGTCGCGGCAGGCCCGCAGGCCACGCCCCCTCCGCAGTTAGCTTCAGAATAACAATGTTATTACAAAGAATAATAGACCTCTTATACACTAGAAATGTTGGTCTTACTTAAAAATGCACGCGTTTAGTTGTGTTCGGTGTTAAAAAAAATATTATATGGCTCTTACAGAAATACATTTTGAAATATTTGACTTTTTGGCTCTCTCAGCCAAAAAGGTTCCCGACCCCTGAATTAGACGATCAAGTCCATATCGGAACAAATGGAATCTTCCTCCCATTCCATAGGGAAGTGGTGTATTTTTAGCTTCTTTCTTCGTCTAGTTCCTCTACTCATACTATTTAGAATGAACACACATGGAGGTTAACGTTGTAGCTGGCTAGCTTGGGTAAGCATTTTTTGGAGACCCTTTTTATGTTAGCACAGCAAGAGAAGATGTAGTGTGCAGCGCATTTATTTTGAAGGCTGTAACTGTGCGGTTGGTCTTTGGGTTCTTGACAAAGACTGAGTGACTCGTCCTCTGTGTCCTTTCTTTAAACCCGGCTTGCACCACATTAGCAGACATCTTACAAGACTATCAGTTATCAAGTATGTCAATCAAGTGACAAATGTCTTCATGAGGATGGCTGCGAGACTGATATCTCTCAGAAATTGTTATATTGCTCCGCCTTAACCGGGAAAATATACAATCCAAAATGCACCTTGACATTTGCCTTCCAAAGATGGGGATCTTAAGCGAAATCGCTCACTCATTCCAGGCATAGGGGTGTAACGGTACGTGTATTTGTATTGAACCGTTTCGGTACGGGGGTTTTGGTTCAGTCTAAGGGTGTACCGAATGAGTTTCTAATCCAAAGTCTTAACAAGCTACTTTGGTTCTTCTGCCTCTGTCTCAGCAGCCAGCATTGTCCCACCCACACAACTATCTGATTGGTTAAATATATAGCGGTAACAGCCAATCAGCAGTGCGTATTCAGAGCACATTTAATAAATGCTTCAGCGTCGAGCAGATAGGTGTTTAGCAGGTGAGTATAAGGCAGCGTACTCTCGCCAAATGATAATAAACACCTCCCAGTTAACCACTACTAACATCACTATGAGCCCGTTGACCTTCTAGAAACTTAAACTGCAGCTCAGCTCGCTCACAGTTCTGGCTTGAGGTGAAGGCTAATTAGCTTTTAGCGTGACGTTAGCTCATTCTGCGGTGTGTGTGTGTGTTTTACGGACAGAAAAGCTTTGAATGGCAGGGTCCCTGCTATCACATGTTTATAAAAATATAACATTTACATAACTAAAATCAAATACAGGCTTCCCAAATGCTGTGATAAACTACGCACGATGAGTTGACTTGAAACTGTTTAATGTTGCACTTTTTATATGTAGAAGAAATGTTGTGTCATTTTTAGGCGGCATAGCTCGGTTGGTAGAGTGGCCGTGCCAGCAACTTGAGGGTTGGAAGTTCGATTCCCGCTTCCGCCATCCTAGTCACAGCCGTTGTGTCCTTGAGCAAGACACTTTACCCACCTGCTCCCAGTGCCACCCACACTGGGTTAAATGTAACTTAGATATTGGGTTTCACTATGTAAAGCGCTTTGAGTCACTAGAGAAAAGCGCTATATAAATACAAATCACTTCACTTCATTTTATTTAATCCGAGCAACAATTTGAGGCAATTTAATGTTGATTATCGTGGGCAGAATTATTATAGTGTTCCCAATGTTAAAAGGATAAAGCCATTGTTTACAAATTTAGTAAATAAATAACCGAAAAAATTATATTTCGTTGTTTTCTTACTGTACCGAAAATTAACCGAACGGTGAATTCTAAACCGAGGTACGTTCCAAACCGAAATTTTTGTGTACCGTTACACCCCTACCCAGTGCATGACAGTTTTAAAAAATATATATTTTTAAATTGTTTATTGAAAATGTCTTTATTAGCTCAAAACGGTAATAAGAATCGCAATTCCAAAACCTTTTTTTCCACACCCCTATTTACCACAGCTTAATTTCCAATTTTTGGCTCATAGGACTCCGGAGGCAGTGGACGGGTACCGACGGGCCAAGCGGTGTGCAGCTTTAGCGGTCGCGGAGGCAAAAACTCGGACATGGGAAGAGTTCGGGGAAGCCATGGAAAACGACTTCCGGACGGCTTCGAAGCGATTCTGGACCACCATACGGCGCCTCAGGAAGGGGAAGCAGTGCACTATCAACACCGTGTATGGTGCGGATGGTGTTCTGCTGACTTCGACTGCGGATGTTGTGGATCGGTGGAGGGAATACTTCGAAGACCTCCTCAATCCCACCAACACGTCTTTCTTTGAGGAAGCGATGCCTGGGGAATCTGTAGTGGACTCTCCTAGTTCTGGGGCTGAGGTCGCTGAGGTAGTTAAAAAGCTCCTCGGCGGCAAGGCCCCGGGGGTGGATGAGATCCGCCCGGAGTTCCTTAAGGCTCTGGATGCTGTGGGGCTGTCTTGGTTGACAAGACTCTGCAGCATCGCGTGGACATCGGGGGCGGTACCTCTGGATTGGCAGACCGGGGTGGTGGTCCCTCTCTTTAAGAAGGGGGACCGGAGGGTGTGTTCCAACTATCGTGGGATCACACTCCTCAGCCTTCCCGGTAAGGTTTATTCAGGTGTACTGGAGAGGAGGCTTCGCCGGATAGTCGAACCTCGGATTCAGGAGGAACAGTGTGGTTTTCGTCCTGGTCGTGGAACTGTGGACCAGCTCTATACTCTCGGCAGGGTTCTTGAGGGTGCATGGGAGTTTGCCCAACCAGTCTACATGTGCTTTGTGGACTTGGAGAAGGCATTCGACCGTGTCCCTCGGGAAGTCCTGTGGGGAGTGCTCAGAGAGTATGGGGTATCGGAATGTCTTATTGTGGCAGTCCGCTCCCTGTATGATCAGTGTCAGAGCTTGGTCCGCATTGCTGGCAGTAAGTCGGACACGTTTCCAGTGAAGGTTGGACTCCGCCAAGGCTGTCCTTTGTCACCGATTCTGTTCATAACTTTTATGGACAGAATTTCTAGGCGCAGTCAAGGCGTTGAGGGGTTCCGGTTTGGTGGCCACGGGATTAGGTCTCTGCTTTTTGCAGATGATGTAGTCCTGATGGCTTCATCTGGCCGGGATCTTCAGCTCTCACTGGATCGGTTCGCAGCCGAGTGTGAAGCGACCGGAATGAGAATCAGCACCTCCAAGTCCGAGTCCATGGTTCTCGCCCGGAAAAGGGTGGAGTGCCATCTCCGGGTTGGGGAGGAGACCCTGCCCCAAGTGGAGGAGTTCAAGTACCTAGGAGTCTTGTTCACGAGTGGGGGAAGAGTGGATCGTGAGATCGACAGGCGGATCGGTGCGGCGTCTTCAGTAATGCGGACGTTGTATCGATCCGTTGTGGTGAAGAAGGAGCTGAGCCGGAAGGCAAAGCTCTCAATTTACCGGTCGATCTACGTTCCCATCCTCACCTATGGTCATGAGCTTTGGGTCATGACCGAAAGGATAAGATCACGGGTACAAGCGGCCGAAATGAGTTTCCTCCGCCGGGTGGCGGGGCTCTCCCTTAGAGATAGGGTGAGAAGCTCTGCCATCCGGGAGGAGCTCAACGTAAAGCCGCTGCTCCTCCACATCGAGAGGAGCCAGATGAGGTGGTTCGGGCATCTGGTCAGGATGCCACCCGAACGCCTCCCTAGGGATGTGTTTAGGGCACGTCCAGCTGGTAGGAGGCCACGGGGAAGACCCAGGACACGGTGGAAAGACTATGTCTCCCGGCTGGCCTGGGAACGCCTCGGGATCCCCCGGGAAGAGCTAGACGAAGTGGCTGGAGATAGGGAAGTCTGGGCTTCCCTGCTTAGGCTGCTGCCCCCGCGACCCGACCTCGGATAAGCGGAAGATGATGGATGGATGGATGGATAATTTCCAAATGTGCAAACATGTACAACATTCCTTGGCTGACTCCATCTGACTGCTGAGCACAGATGGGTCCCGGCTTTAAAGGGGAACATTATCAGCAGACCTATGTAAGCGTCAATATATACCTTGATGTTGCAGAAAAGCGACCATCTATTTTTTTAACCGATTTCCGAACTCTAAAAGCGATTCAACAGATTACGCATGTATTGAAACGGATAGTTGGAGTACGGAGGCAGATAGCGAAAACGAAATTGAAGAAGAAACTGAAGCTATTGAGCGAATAGCTATTGACGCTATTCGGCCATGTCTGCGTTAGCATCACCGGTAAAATGTGCAGACCAACGATCGGAAGTTTCGCATCTTGTGACACTGGATCAACTTAAATCCGTCAAATGGTAAGTGTTTGTCATTATATGTGGGTGGAAGGAAACGGTGGATGAAAATATAGTTTCAAATGTACATACAGCTAGCCTAAATTGCATGTTAGCATCGATTAGCTGGCAGTCATGCAGCGACCAAATATGTCTGATTAGCACATAAGTCAACAACATCCAAAAAACTCACCTTTGTGATTTAGTTGACTTTATCGTTGCAAAAGCATCTGCAGGTTATCCATACATCTCTGTGCCATGTCTGTCTTAGCATCGCCGGTAAAATGTGGAGACACTCCGGCACATTCAATGGGGTCTGGCGGCAGATTTCTTTGACTTTATCGTTGGAAATGCATCTGCTTTAAGTGTCGCAGGATATCCACACAATCCTGCCATCTCTGTAGTAGCATAGCTTCCGTCGGTAAAGTGTGCGGAACAAACAACTGACCATTTCGTCGGCTTTCCCCACACCCTCGTATTATGAACAAATTTCGTCCAATTTCTTACCGCTTTTGCATCTTTGGGCAACTTGAATCCCTCCCTGTTAGTGTTGTTACACCCTCCGATGAGGCAAGATGTCACCAAGGTTCCAGAAAATAGTCGGAAAAACGGTGCTGAGAGCCGGTGTTTGTAATGTGTTTGAGAAAATGAAAACGGCGGCTTTATTACCTAGGTGACGTCACGTTCTGACGTCATCGCGTCGAGAGCGATAAACAGAAAGGCGTTTAATTCGCCAAAATTCACCCATTTAGAGTTCGGAATTCGGTTGAAAAAATATATGGTCTTTTTTCCGCACCATCAAGGTATATATTGACGCTTACATAGGTCTGCTGATAATGTTCCCCTTTAAGACACTGACACTTGAACACAAACCCACGACACAGATTACTCACTAAATCTGTATAACTTGATGAAGAGCTAATGGCTTTTTAAACAGGGAGCGGAGGGGATTAAAATATGTTATGAGATTAACTATAAGTAATCAGTAAATCAGCTGTGACTTGATTAGCACGAACATGTCTGCCGAGGGGAAAAGGTTAAAGCTGCTGTATGTCACGGATATGCAGCTGCCGTACATGCCGCAAGCATTATTTCCCGCCCTCTTTCGGAGACTCAACAAGGAAAGTAAGGGTGCTTATGTGGGGGCCTCACATATCTAAAAGCATTCACAGCTAGCTCCGTTTGTGACATTAAAAATGCAAAAAGATGCGGCAAAAGAAAGTTCATTTGTAGTGCCCTCCACATTTGTTTTGAACTTACTTTTTTCTCTCCTGTGTTATTCCTCTTTCCAACAGGGTCCATTCCAATTACACGCGTCATGGTCAAATAATCTAATTCAGTGCAATTTTTTAAAGATGTCCGAGAATATCGGCCTACAGGTATTATCGGCCGATAAATGCTTTAAAATGTAATATCGGAAATTATCGATATGGGTTTCAAATTTATCGGTATCGGTTTAAAAAAAAAAAGTACAATTTATGACGTTTTAAAACGCCGCTGTGTACACAGACGTAGAGAGAAGTACAGAGCGCCAATAAACCTTAAAGGCACTGCCTTCGCATGCCGGCCCAGTCATATAATAGCTCCAGCTTTTCACACACACAAGTGAATGCAATGCATACTTGGTCAACAACCATACAGGTCACACTGAAAGTGGCCGTATAAACAACTTTAACACTGTTACAAATATGCGCCACACTGTGAACCCAGACCAAACAAGAATGACAAACACATTTTGGGAGAACATCCGCACCGTAACACGACATAAACACAACAGAACAAATACCCGGAACTAGGGATATACTATAACATACGCCCCCCACCAAAGCCCCTGCCCCCACCTCAACCTCCAAGGAGAGCAAGTCCCAAATCAAGCTGCTGTTTTGAGGCCTCTTAAAAAAAAAAATGCACTTTGTGACTTCCATCCATCTTCTTCTGCAAATTGGACTGCTTTTGTATGTGTGTGCTCCCTGGACACAAACTATTGTCTCCTCTCCCCTCAGGCAGGAGACTACGGTCCATCCAGACCCACACTACCCGACACCTGAAGTTTTTTTTCCCCTCGACCATCAGGCACATGAACAATAATAAAATAGAATAGAAACTACTTTATTGATCCCTGGGGGAAATTCAGCACCACAGTTCGCTAACAATAGACAATAATAATAATAAATAATAGGGCTGCGAATCTTTGGGTGTCCCATGATTCGATTCAATATCATTTTCTTGGGGTTGCAATTCGATTATAAATCAATTTTTTCGATTCAACACGATTCCCGATTAAAAAAAGATATTTTTCGGATTCATAACGATTCTGTATTCATTCAATACATAGGATTTCAGCAAGGCAGAAGGCGGGGTACACCCTGGACTAGTCGCCACCTCATCGCAGGGCCAACACAGATAGACAACATTCACACTCACATTCACACACTAGGGACCATTTAGTGTTGCCAATCAACCTATCCCCAATTATTCAATAAATTTATTTATGAAGGATTTTTCAATTGTTGCTATTTTTAGAATATTTAAAAAAAATCTCAGGTACCCCTTGGCATACCTTCAAGTACCCCCAGGGGTACACGTACCACCATTTGAGAACCACTGCTCTACATGATTGCTGGCCTCTGTTCATGTTGTCACTGGTCCCCATCAGGGATAGGACTGTTGCTATGGTGAGGTTGCCGTGGTAACCTCATTTAATCTAGGCTTCAGGTGGTAGCACTCAGGTGAGATTGTATGTAGGACACAAGCGTTTTTCTAACGTGCCGTGCATGGACAAGTCTTCTGCTGTGACAATGTCCAATTCAAGGTCAGCATACTAACAATGACATTATGTTCTATAGCAGGCCCAAGCAATTATTTTGACTCGGGGTTCACATCCATCCATCCATTTTATACCGCTTATTCCCTTTGGGGTCGCTGGTGCCTATCTCAGCAACAATCGGGCGGAAGGCGGGGTACACCCTGGACAAGTCGCCACCTCATCGCAGGGCCAACACAGATAGACAACATTCACACACTAGGGACCATTTAGTGTTGCCAATCAACCTATCCCCAGGTGCATGTTTTTGGAGGTGGGAGGAAGCCGGAGTACCCGGAGGGAACCCACGCAGTCACGGGGAGAACATGCAAACTCCACAGTGCAGGATTGAACCCAGGACCTTCGTATAGTGAGGGAGACGTACCAACCCCTCTTCCACAGTGCTGCCCTGATTTCATTTTAATAGCTTAAATAAAAGATTGTCGTATCCAAACATATTTCCACAGTCCTGGACATTGAATCATTTGCACGCATCAAACTAAGTCAACACAGTTGCCCTCAGTATCAGCTTAAAGGCCGACTGAAATGAGATGTTCTTATTTAAACGGGGATAGCAGGTCCATTCTATGTGTCATACTTGATCATTTTGCGATATTGCCATGTTTTTGCTGAAAGGATTTAGTAGAGAACATCCACGATAAAGTTTGCAACTTTTGGTCGCTAATAAAAAAGCATTGCCTGTACCGGAAGTAGCAGACGATGTGCGCGTGACGTCACGGGTTGTGGAGCTCCTTAAATATGAACTGTGTTTACAATCATGGCCACCAGCAGCTAGAGCGATTCGGACTGAGAATGCGATGACATCCCCGTTAATGGATGGGTTTCCGCTAGCGGCGATTACCCATAATCCTTCGAGGCAGCCGCCATCTTGTGTGTCAAAACTTTGTTTAATCGTCCGCGGCAGTTTTGAAATATATTTCCACACTTTTGCAGCAACAATGACGTCCACTTCGGGAAATTTGAAAGAAGTCGTAAGAGAATAATTTACATTTTGAACATTATTTTTAACACTGTGATTACAGGTGGAATTATTCATTACTTATCGTGTTAAGCAACGTCAGCTCAGATTTATCAGAGAGCCAGATGCATAGCTCGGTTGGTAGAGTGGCCGTGCCAGCAACTTGAGGGTTGCAGGTTCGATTCCCGCTTCCGCCATCCTAATCACTGCCGTAGTGTCCTTGGGCAAGACACTTTACCCACCTGCTCCCAGTGCCACCCACACTGGTTTAAATGTAACTTAGATATTGGGTTTCACTATGTCAAGCGCTTTGAGTCACTAGAGAAAAGCGCTATATAAATATAATTCACTTCACACACTAGAGCCAATTTACTGTTACTAATCAACATATCCCCAGGTGCATGTCTTTGGAAGTGGGAGGAACCCACGCATTCATGGGGAGAACATGCAAACTCCAAACAGAAAGATCCATAGCCCGGGATTGAACCCAAGACTACTCAGGACAGCCGTATTGTGAGGCAGACGCACTAACTAACCCCTCTACCACCGTGCTGCCCTGTTTAAGCAAAGTTGTCCAAAAAAAAGAAAATTAACTACCATATTTCCTTGAAGAGCCGCTGGGGCGCTAATTAATTTAAAACCTCTTCTCACTCCTGCGCTTACCAATGGCATGCAGTAAAAAATTAAGTGTGATAAAATAAAAAATAATAAATAATTCTTCTGCGGCCACGGCCTGGTGGTTGGGGACCACTGTTCTAAGTGGTCTCTAGCGCAATTTTTGAATAAAACACAGAAAAAACTACTCTTAGGGAGAAAATACAGACAAAACTAGGAATGTCAGAGAGACATAAAACAAAAACCTCTATGTAGGTCTCACTTAGACCTACATTTTAGTAATTGACATCCTTCAGCAAAAATCAACAGGAAAATGGCAATTACCCCTTCAAAACAAAAGTTTTGTAAAAATCCGTCACCTGTCTTCAAACATTATCTTCTCTGAGCGCGTTTGTCGTTTCGGCTTCAAACTCGCACAGGAGAGAGTTTGAACCCTTCTGATTAAAAGTTATCGAAAGAGTTTTGATAAGTTCTCCGGTTTGTATTTTATGACCCTTCAAAGAACCACTACGCTGATGCTGCTGGTGTCTCAAGATGGCTACTACCACTGGACAAAAGTATTGGGACACTTAGGACTAACACTAGGCAAAAGTATTGGGCCACTTATGGCTAACAGTAGACAATGTGAAATGGAATTAAATCGTTTTTGTCCTCAAAATTCTACACACAATACCCTATAATAATAACAGTAGCTACTATCCACGCATCTTCTAACGCCTGTTACGGGTTTGGGTCTCGGGGGCTGCAGCCAAAGGCGGGCCCGACCAACGCTGCTTGCAGCTTTAATTATTCATAACTCATCGTGTTAAGCAACGTCAGCTCAGATTTATCCGAGAGCCAGATGCAGTCATCAAAAGAGCCACATCTGGCTCTAGAGCAGTGGTTCCCAAAGTGGGCGGTACCGGGTGGAAAGATCTGGGGGGTCGGTGATGAAGAAGGGGGCGGTAGGGGGGCGGCAGTCCGAAGTCGAAGTCAGAAGTTCGAACGTTTGTTTGACGATTTGTACACAACACGTGCAGCAGGACGAGTCAGTGGACGACGCATCAGGGTCCGGTTACCAGACGCCGCTCTTGCCCAGTCGGATCCGACAGCATAGACTACAAAAGCAAAAGCTCAGGTTTGTAATTTCAAGCTTGTAATGTTCAGAATTTTATCTTATAATAAAAACCGCATTCTGGCGGTCAACATCATCTTGAGTTCAAGTCAACATGAAATTGGGGACTCGCCAGAACGCGCCGTGTTGTGTTGAGCTGGTTAGGGTGGTGCATTCACTCATATATATTGTTACGAATGTATATGACTTTGTACCTGTGTGTGCATGTGTGTGTGTGTGTGTGTGTGTGTGTGTGTGTGTGTGTGTGTGTTTGTGTGTGCATATATGCGAATTCGCGCGTGTGTCATTGTGTGGGTGGCGAGGGTGGCGTGCTTTAGATCACGTCCGCCACCATTTTTTGTGAGTAAATGGAAGAAAATGAATACGTGAGAGGGTAAATTGCTTTTCATACCTTCAATGTTGTAATTTTTGTCTTTAAGTAGGCCTATTTATGAAATGCGATAAAATGCTGTATTTTACATGGTTTTATTTTTTTTGTTCCAGAATAAAGTTTCCATATGTGTCTGTGGGGGGGGGGTGCTAGGAATTCACTGGGGAGCCAAGGGGGGCGCCAGCCTGCAAAAGTTTGGGAACCATTGCTCTAGAGCAGGGGTGCCCACACTTTTTCTGCAGGCGAGCTACTTTTCAATTGACCAACTCGAGGGGATCTACCTCATTTATATATATAATTTATATTTATTTATTTATGAAAGAGACATTTTTGTAAACAAGTTAAATGTGTTTAATGATAATACAAGCATGTGTAACACATATAGATGTCTTTCTTTCACAAAGACAAGAATATAAGTTGGTGTATTACCTGATTCTGATGACTTGCATTGATTGGAATCAGACAGTAATGATGATAACGCCCACATTTTCAAATGGAGGAGACAAAAAGTTGTCCTTTCTGTACAATACCACATGAAAGTGGTTGGTTTTTGGCATCTAATTCATCCAGCTTCCATACACTTTACAAGAAAAACATTGGCGGCAAATTCCGTAGCTTGCTTGATTGACATTCACGGCACCCGAGGGTCTTGTGAGATGACGCTGGCTGCTGCCAGTTCATTATTATGAAAAAATGACAGAGAGGAAGGCGAGAAACACTTTTTATTTCAACAGACTTTCGCGCCGTCCCTTCCGTCAAAACTCTAAAGGCCGACTGCACATTTCCTATCTTCACAATAAAAGCCCTGCTTCATGCTGCCTGCGCTAACAAAATAAGAGTCTCGGAAAACTGGCGTGCACAAGCGATGTGCACGCCAGCTTTCTGAGGGATCGCTTGTGCACGCCAGTTTTCCGAGACTAGCGCAGGCAGCATGAAGCAGGGCTTTTATTGTGAAGATAGGAAATGTGCAGTCGGCCTTTAGAGTTTTGACGGAAGGTACGGCACGAGAGTCTGTTGAAATAAAAAGTGTTTCTCGCCTTCCTCTCAGTCATATTTTCATAATAATGATCTTGCAGCAGCCAGCATCATCTCACAAGACCCTCCGGTACTGTGAATGTCATTTAAGTGACGTCTTGGTGAAGATTGATGATCACTCATTTTTAGGTCTATTTTTTTTAAAAGCCTGGCTGGAGATCGACTGACACACCCCCCGTGGTCGACTGGTAGCTCGCGATCGACGTAATGGGCACCCCTGCCTGGAGCCATAGGTTCCCGACCCCTGCCTTAGGCAGATGAATGCACAACAAAGCCCACAAAGTTGTGTTTTTTTTTGTTGCCTTTCAGTGCAACAACAGCTCACTGTGCATCTCAAGCAGAATAGCCATCTTGCCTTCCTCCACCCGGGGGAGATGCAAGGATGCTGGGAGACAACAAGACCCACGCCGTGTCGCCCTGCCTGACCACGCCTACCGCACTGCAGATCAAAAACAACCCACGGTGCCGTCTAAAGGCAACCCACTCCTTCTGTACCATTGACGTCATTTTCTAGGTCACTTCCAACCAGAAATGGATAGTTTTTAGCACTTTTTGTCACGCGTGATAATAACAAGCCGGCTCACCTTCGGAAGTGAAGAATCGTAAAGTGTGCTAGCGAAACGAGGTTAGCGCTAGCTTTGTTGAAAAATCACGTCCAAGTTGTCTTTTGGGCAACAAACGAGACTTGTTTGCACCCACGACGCGTTAACAAGCAGCCTTTTCTACTGTGACGACCACTCTGAAGGTGACGCGGGGATAAAGGAGACAACATGTAGAGGTTTGATTACCAGGCGAAGACGTCCCCGGGTTGCCTTCGCCGTGCGTGGGCTCGTTTGGTGACAACACCGCTGCTCTGCCTCCGTGCAGCCGTGCCTCGGTGCTCCTTCTCCGCCACAAGCCCCGAGTCGTCCGCCCTCTTCTTACGCGAGTGGAGAATTGTGGGAAATCAAGACGCGCAGCGTAGAAACTTGCGTGCGCGCACCCCACGTGACCGCGCGCCCACGCCACGACTGACCACAAGGTACTGGTGGTGTTTACCAGCAAGTGAGCGGCGTGACGTCATCGTGTAAAGCCTTCTATGGAAATGTTGCGTTCAGAGCCCGAGTCAAAAAAACGGAATTATTCAGGACTTTTCTTGCACAGTCAGTTGGTTGACGGACAGTTTATGACTCTTTCAGATGTAGACAAGTACAGAACATTAGTTGTCCCAAAACATACATCAGGCAGCTACGTTATTAGGCACATACAATATCTACATTTGACATGAATTATGTAGTATTTATTCGCAATGTGGGGTAAAAAAGTATTTAGTCAGCCAGCGATTGTGCAAGTTCCCTCACATAAAATAATGACAGAGGTCTGTAATTTTCATCATAGGTACACTATGAATGTCTCTCACAGTTGAAGTGTACTAAAGCTGACCAACATGCCGGATTGTAGTCAGCTGGAGGCGTGTCTTAATGAAATTAAACAATGGATGTCCGCTAATTTTTGCAACTCAACGCCAAAAAAACGGAAATGCTGATTATCGGTCCTGCTAGACACCGACCTCTATTTAATAATACAACTTTAACATTTGACAAGCAAACAATTAAACAAGGCGACTCGGTAAAAAATCTGGGTATTATCTTCCACCCAACTCTCTCCTTTGAGTCACACATTAAAAGCGTTACTAAAACGGCCTTCTTTCATCTCCGTAATATCGCTAAAATTCGCTCCATTTTGTCCACTAAAGACACTGAGATCATTATCCATGCGTTTGTTACGTCTCGTCTCGATTACTGTAACGTATTATTTTCGGGTCTCCCCATGTCTAGCATTAAAAGATTACAGTTGGTACAAAATGCGGCTTCACGGTGGCAGAGGGGTTAGTGCGTCTGCCTCACAATACGAAGGTCCTGCAGTCCTGGGTTCAAATCCAGGCTCGGGATCTTTCTGTGTGGAGTTTGCATGTTCTCCCCGTGAATGCGTGGGTTCCCTCCGGGTACTCCGGCTTCCTCCCACTTCCAAAGACATGCACCTGGGGATAGGTTGATTGGCAACACTAAATTGGCCCTAGTGTGTGAATGTGAGTGTGAATGTTGTCTGTCTATCTGTGTTGGCCCTGCGATGAGGTGGCGACTTGTCCAGGGTGTACCCCGCCTTCCGCCCGATTGTAGCTGAGATAGGCGCCAGCGCCCCCCGCGACCCCGAACGGGAATAAGCGGCAGAAAATGGATGGATGGATGGACAAAATGCGGCTGCTAGACTTTTGACAAGAACAAGAAAGTTTGATCACATTACGCCTGTACTGTATATACCTTTATATACATATATACATACATATATACCTATACTGTATATACCTTTATATACATATATACATACATATATACCTGTACTGTATATACCTTTATATACATATATACATACATATATACCTATACTGTATATACCTTTATATACATATATACATACATATATACCTATACTGTATATACCTTTATATACATATATACCTATACTGTATATACCTTTATATACATATATACATACATATATACCTATACTGGCTCACCTGCACTGGCTTCCTGTGCACTTAAGATGTGACTTTAAGGTTTTACTACTTACGTATAAAATACTACATGGTCTAGCTCCATCCTATCTTGCCGATTGTATTGTACCATCTGTCCCGGCAAGAAATCTGCCTTCAAAAGACTCCGACTTATTAGTGATTCCTAGAGCCCAAAAAAAGTCTGCGGGCTATAGAGCGTTTTCCGTTCGGGCTCCAGTACTCTGGAATGCCCTCCCGGTAACAGTTCGAGATGCCACCTCAGTAGAAGCATTTAAGTCCCAACTTAAAAATCATTTGTATACTGTAGCCTTTAAATAGACTCCCTTTTTAGACCAGTTGATCTGCCGTTTCTTTTCTTTTTCTCATCTGTCCCACTCTCCCTTGTGGAGGGGGTCCGGTCCGGTACTGCTTGCCTGTGTATCGGCTGGGGACATCTCTGCGCTGCTGATCTGCCTCCGCTTGGGATGGTTTCCTGCTGGACCCTCTTTGGAGTGGACTCTCGCGGCTGTGTTGGATCCATTATGGATTGAACTTTCACAGTATCATGTTAGACCCGCTCGACATCCATTGCTTTCCTCCTCTCCAAGGTTCTCATAGTCATCATTGTCACCGACGTCCCACTGGGTGTGAGTTTTCCTTGCCCTTATGTGGGCCTACCGAGGATGTCGTAGTGGTTTGTGCAGCCCTTTGAGACACTAGTGATTTAGGGCTATATAAGTAAACATTGATTGATTGAGAGACAGAATGTGAAAAAAAATCCTGGAATTCACATTGTAGGAGTCTTAAAGATTTTTTGTAAATTATGGTGGAAAATAAGTATTTGGTCAACCATTCAAAGCTCTCACTGATGGAAGGAGGTTTTGCCTCCAAATCTCACGATACATGGCCCCATTCATTCTTTCCTTAACACGGATCAATCGTCCTGTCCCCTTAGCAGAAAAACAGCCCCAAAGCATGATGTTTCCACCCCCATGCTTCACAGTAGGTGTGGTGTTCTTGGGATGCAACTCAGTATTCTTCTTCCTCCAAACACGACCAGTTGAGTTCATGCCAAAAAGTAATATTTTGTTTCATGACATTCTCCCAATCCTCTGCTGTATCATCCATGTATCCTGACATGTGGTAGAGAAACATGTTCGCTTGACTGCTGTGTTCCATATTAAAGCTTCACAACAAACAAAGAAACACCGGCTGTGTTTCGGTTGCTAAAGGCAGCTGCAATCCACCAACAGCATTCTTCTTTGACGTCTCCATTATTAATTGAACAAATTGCAAAAGATTCAGCAACACAGATGTCCAAAATACTGTGTGATTATGCGATTAAAGCAGACGACTTTTAGCCGTGAATGCTAGCTGGGATAAAATGTCCGCTCCAACCAATAACGTCACAAGCACGGGTCAACATAAGCGTCATCATTCCGCGACGTTTTCAACAGGACACGTCGTGGGAAATTCAAAATTGCAATCTAGCAAACTAAACCGGCCGTATTGGCATGTGTTGCAATGTTAAAGGGGAACATTATCAGCAGACCTATGTAAGCGTCAATATATACCTTGATGCTGCAGAAAAAATACCATATATTTTTTTAACCGATTTCCTAACTCTAAATGGGTGAATTTTGGCGAATTAAACGCTTTTCTGTTTATTGCTCTGGAGGCGATGACGTCAGAATGTGACGTCACCGAGGTAACACACCCGCCATTTTCATTTTCAACACATTGTAAACACCGGGTCTCAGCTCTGTTATTTTCCGTATTTGCGACTATTTTTTTGGAACCTTGAACACATCATGCCTCGACGGTGTGTTGTCGGAGGGTGTAACAACACTAACAGGGAGGGATTCAAGTTGCACCACTGGCCCGAAGATGCCAAAGTGGCAAGAAATCTTCCGCCAGACCCCCATTGAATGTGCCAGTGTCTCCAAATTTTACCGGCGGTGCTAAAGCAGACATGGCACAGAGATGTATGGATAACCTGCAGATGCATTTGCAACGATAGTCAACGAAATCACAAAAGTGAATTTTGTTGATGTTGACTTATGTGCTAATCAGACATATTTGGTCGCGGCGTGACTGCCAGCTAATCGATGCTAACATGCTACGCTAATCGATGCTAACATGCTATTTACCGGCGGTGCTAAGGCAGACATGGCACAGAGATGTATGGATAACCTGCAGATGCATTTGCAACGCTAAAGTCAACGAATTCACAAAGGTGAGTTTTGTTGATGTTGACTGCCAGCTAATCGATGCTAACATGCTACGCTAATCGATGCTAACATGCTATTTACCGGCGGTGCTAAAGCAGACATGGCACAGAGATGTATGGATAACCTGTACATGCATTTGCAACTATATTACGTTTCCTTCCACCCACATTTAATGCGAAACAAACACTTACCAATCGACGGATTTAAGTTGCTCCAGTGTCACAAGATGCGAAAGTCCTGATCGTTTGGTCTGCACATTTTACCGGCGATGCTAACACAGCTATTCGGCCATGCTATGACTATGAATAGCGTCAATAGTTATTCGCTCAATAGCTTCAGCTTCTTCTTCAATACTTTCATACTCCAACCATCCGTTTCAATACATGCGTAATCTGTTGAATCGCTTAAGTCGCTGAAATCCGAGTCTGAATCCCAGCTAATGTCGCTATATCTTGCTGTGCTATTCGCCATGGTTTGTTTACATTGGCAGCACTGTGTGACGTCACAGGGAAATGGATAGTCGCATCGCAAATAGCGAAAATCAAGCACTTTAAAGCTTTTTTTAGGCCTATTCGGGGACCGGTAAAATTTTGAAAAAAGCTTCAAAAAATACAACAAGCTTTACACACCTCTATACCTATACTTCAGGTAAGAGGGGGGCTCCTCTGTAAAGAGTACTGTCGTGTAAGTGAATGGACATTATGTTAAGGTAACGTTACCATGAATTGATTAACGTGGACCCCAACTTAAAGAAGTTGAAAAACTTATGCGGGTGTTGCCATTTAGTGGTCAATTGTACGGAATATGTACTGTACTGTGCAAAAGTTTCAATCAATCATTCAATCAATCAATCGAGTTCCCCAGGGTTCGGTTCTTGGCCTTGCTCTTTTAAGAATCAACATGCTGCCGCTAGGTGACATCATAAAGCAAATACGGTGTTAGCTTTCACTGTCATGCTGATGACACCCAACTCTACATGCCTGAAAGCTGACCAACACGCCGGATTGTAGTCAACTGGAGGCGTGTCTTCATGAAATTAAACAATGGATTTGAGAATGGGTCAAATGCAGAGGACAAATGTCGCCACACATAATTTGTACTTTAACTTTAACTTCACAATCTGATGTTAGATCCACTATGGACTGGACTCTCACTATTATGTTGGATCCACTATGGACTGGACTCCCACACTATTATGTTAGATCCACTATGGACTGGACTCTCACTATTATGTCAGATCCACTATGGACTGGACTCTCTCACTATTATGTTAGATCCGCTATGGACTGGACTCTCACCATTATGTTGGATCCACTCTGGACTGGACTCTCACTATTATGTTAGATCCACTCTGGACTGGACTCTCACTATTATATTAGATCCACTATGGACTGGACTCTCACTATTATGTTAAATCCACTATGGACTGGACTATCACACTATTATGTTGGATCCACTATGGACTGGACTCTCACTATTATGTTGAATCCACTATTGACTGGACTCTCACTATTATGTTAGATCCACTATGGACTGGACTCAGACTATTATGTTAGATCCACTATGGACTGGACTCTCACTATTATGTTAGATCCACTATGGACTGGACTCTCACTATTATGTTAGATCCACTATGGACTGGACTCTCACTATTATGTTAGATCCACTATGGACTGGACTCAGACTATTATGTTAGATCCACTATGGACTGGACTCTCACTATTATGTTAGATCCACTATGGACTGGACTCTCACTATTATGTTAGATCCACTATGGACTGGACTCTCACTATTATGTTAGATCCACTATGGACTGGACTCTCACTATTATGTTAGATCCACTATGGACTGGACTCTCACTATTATGTTAAATCCACTATTGACTGGACTCTCACTATTATGTTAGATCCACTATGGACTGGACTCAGACTATTATGTTAGATCCACTATGGACTGGACTCTCACTATTATGTTAGATCCACTATGGACTGGACTCTCACTATTATGTTAGATCCACTATGGACTGGACTCTCACTATCATGTTAAATCCACTATGGACTGCACTCTCACTATCATGTTAAATCCACTATGGACTGGACTCTCACACTATTATGTTGGATCCACTATGGACTGGACTCTCACTATTATGTTAGATCCACTATGGACTGGACTCTCACTATTATGTTATATCCACTATGGACTGGACCCTCACACAATTATGTTAGATCTACTATGGACTGGACTCTCACTATTATGTTAAATCCACTATGGACTGGACTCTCACAATTATGTTAGATCCACTATGGACTGGACTCTCAATATTATGTTAGATCCACTATGGACTGGATTTTCACACTATTATGTTAGATCCAGTATGGACTGGACTCAGACTATTATGTTAGATCCACTATGGACTGGACTCTCACTATTATGTTAGATCCACTATGGACTGGACTCTCACTATTATGTTAGATCCACTATGGACTGGACTCTCACTATCATGTTAAATCCACTATGGACTGCACTCTCACTATCATGTTAAATCCACTATGGACTGGACTCTCACACTATTATGTTGGATCCACTATGGACTGGACTCTCACTATTATGTTAAATCCACTATGGACTGCACTCTCACTATCATGTTAAATCCACTATGGACTGGACTCTCACACTATTATGTTGGATCCACTATGGACTGGACTCTCACACTATTATGTTGGATCCACTATGGACTGGACTCTCACTATTATGTTGGATCCACTATGGACTGGACTCTCACTATTATGTTAGATCCACTATGGACTGGACTCTCACACTATTCTGTTAGTCCCACTCGACATCTATTGCTTTCGGTCTCCCCCACATCTGCGTTCTTCTCCAAGGTTTCTCATAGTCATTCACATCGACGTCCCACTGGGGTGAGTTTTTCCTTGCCCTTATGTGGGCTCTGCGGATGCCGTTGTGGTTTGTGCAGCCCTTTGAGACACTGGTGATTTAGGGCTATATAAACAAACATTGACTGATTGATTGATTGACAAGACTGCATTATTAAGTTAAACATATACTGTCAGTGCTTCAATGCTGCAAAGTGTTCCAAAAGAACTCCACACAAACTCTTCAAGCTGGATGCTCGGTGCACGTTGTTGTCGGCGCACAACAGCAAGTATTATAATTCATTTTTTCCTCCGGGGGCGTGAGGGGGGTAGGGGGTTTGTGTTTGTGGCTTTCTGCCTCCCGCCTCCCAGACGGGAACCTGACCCAACTAGGTCAAACATTTTCATTTCATTGAATTGCTAACATGCTCTGCAGACACGCACGCAGCCACAAATTCCGCAAATAGTGACAGGCGTAGCTCTAAAACGGGCTCGACGTAATAGCCGGCAACGGTTCTTAAGTAGCTGTGGAGCTAATTGTGGCACGGCAAAACAAGCGTGAGTCACGTTAAAAGCCAATTACAGCTTAAACACCAGAGACTTTAGCGAGGGGAGGCTGTTTGGAGCTGCCTGATGAATAAAATAACACGATATTCCAGGGGTCGGGAACCTTTTTGACTGAGAGAGCCAAGAAGCCAAATATTTTAAAATGTATTTCCCTAAGAGCCATATACATTTTTTTTAACACTGAACACAACTAAACACGTGCATTTTTATGTAAGACCAACATTTCCAGAGTATAATAAGTCTCTTATTCTTTGTGATAACATTGTTATTCTGAAGCTAACTGTGGAGGGGGCGTGGCCTGCGGGCCTGCAGCAAAGCGGGATGTTGCCAGGACCGGCCTTGAAATCAGCGACAGGTGCGTAGACGGCCCACTTGGGCCTTGTTATCTAATCACCTGTCGCTCTGTTATAAGCAGCAGCCAGGAGGAGAGACGGGGTTGGGGCTGGAGCCAGAGGGCGAATGAGGACGAAAGAGAAAAAGACAATTGCTGGAAAGCAACTGAGAAACTAATTGAAAAAATATATATGTATATTTTAACCCTAAAACAGGCTCTCATGTCACTGCTTGGTGGTCTGAAGAACCCCCAGGAGGGCAAGCCCAACACTAACCAATAATAAAATAACTACTTCTTACCATTAACGCAACTTCTTGAACACAAAAAAGCATGAGAATGTTTTATATTTTGAACGTTATTTTTGACAAATGGAATTATTCATTACTCATCCATCCATCCATCCATCCATTTTCTACCGCTTAGTCCCTTTTGGGGTCGCGGGGGGCGCTGGCGCCTATCTCAGCTACAATCAGGCGGAAGGCGGGGTACACCCTGGACAAGTGTTAAGCAATGTCAGCTCAGATTTATCTGAGAGCCAGATGCAGTCATCAAAAGAGCCACATCTGGCTCTAGAGCCATAGGTTCCCTACCCCTGGATTAGACAAACAAACAGGGGTTAGGGTCACGGAACAGCTATGGGGAGAAGAAAAAAAAACTCCAGAGCAAAGCATATATACGTATCACAACATACATCTCCAGACTTGCAACAGAGGGGAGGGTGTGGGGGGCTACGGTGGCAGGTTGCAGCTCTTCAGGCACTGCCCAGTTGTCCATCACCCCTAAGGGATTCGTGTCAAGGGCGTTGGATTAATTATTCATGACTTATCGTGTTAAGCAATGTCAGCTAAGATTTATCTTGAGAGTGAAGTGAAGTGAATTATATTTATATAGCGCTTTTCTCTAGCGACTCAAAGCAAATTATTTAGTGAAACCCAATATCTAAGTTACATTTTTAAACCAGTGTGGGTGGCACTGGGAGCAGGTGGGTAAAGTGTCTTGCCCAAGGATACAACGGCAGTGACTAAGATGGCGGAAGCGGGAATCGAACCTGCAACCCTCAAGTTGGGGACACGGCCGCTCTACCAACCGAGCTATACCGCCCCACAAGCCAGGTGCAGTCATCAAAAGAGCCACAGCTGGCTCTAGAGCCATAGGTTCCCTACCCCTGCGATATTCTGTTATTTTCGCAGAGACAGAATAACAATAAACATGATTGTAGAAGACCTTAGCACAGGGGTGTCAAACTCAAATACAGAGTGGGCCAAAATATAAAACCGAACAAAGCCGCGGGCCGAGGTTGAACAAATTAACCTTATAATAGGGACCCATGCAAGTTTTGCATTGAATATTGTGAATTATATTAATACTGGGATTCACGGTGGCAGAGGGGTTAGTGCGTCTGCCTCACAATACGAAGTTCCTGCAGTCCTGGGTTCGAATCCAGACTCGGGATCTTTCTGTGTGGAGTTTGCATGTTCTCCCCGTGAATGCGTGGGTTCCCTACGGGTACTCCGGCTTCATCCCACTTCCAAAAACATGCACCTGGGGATAGGTTGATTGGCAACACTAAATGGTCCCTAGTGTGTGAATGTTGTCTGTCTATCTGTGTTGGCGACTTGTCCAGGGTGTACCCCGCCTTCCGCCCGATTGTAGTTGAGATAGGCGCCAGCGCCCCCCGCGACCCCAAAAGGGAATAAGCGGTAGAAAATGAATGAATGAATGAATATATTAATACTAGGGGTGGGCAAATTAATGCGTTAATTACGAGTTAACTCATCAATCTATTAACGCCGACAATTATTTTATCGCACATTTGCGTATGTTGTTTACATGCTTTTATTTTGTTAACGCCTTTTCTTTACAAGATGGCGTGGAGGGGCTCTTGGTAAAGATGGAACATTTGGCAAAAATACCAGACAATTCTGCAAATGTCATGGCTGGCTTACAGCGTGGTCACTCCGGGATCACTTACGACCGCCAGACAATTCTGGATGTGGATAGATCGGGCCGTTTTGGACTGAATGAGGCGTGCTTGCTAGACCGGCTAGCTAGCATGGGAATACTTTGCCGGCTACATCCAGCGGCCTGTGAAGCAGCGGAGTATATGTGTTGTCTGTCTATTTATGAATAATGCAGACCAGGAGTGTTGGCTGAGTTCTTAACGTTTGCTTTCAGAGCGTGCATATCACAACATACAAGATGCCGTCATGGCGACACAACCTATACCGGGCTACCGCGCATGCTCCTCACTCCTGTTGCATGCTGGGTAGGGTAGTTCTTTTTTTCCCTGGCACATAACATCACAATATAGTACCATGTATATGATGCCTTCAGTTTATCACAGCACCAAGCAAACAATCGGAAAATTCCCATCATATCAATTCCTAGATATGGTCATAATTACTTGAAGTGCACTACGCAGAATAAACACAACATTATTAATATTGCTACTACGGATAATTTGATCAAAAATTCCCTAAAACAGCCCACTACCTATAATATAGGTTTTTTAAACATAAGATCCCTGATAAAAAAAAATGTTTCTGCTGTTACCTCAGAAATTGCCTGATCAGATGTTATGATTGTGGCTCAGAGATTTGTATGTAGATTATATTTATTTTCCATAACAAACAGGATAACTTAAATACCCTGGCAGTGGCAATAAGCTTAAATGTTTGTATTTACATTTTTTGAGTTGATTTTCATAAAATATGCTATTTAATTGCTACTGTTTAACAAGGACTGATTTAAATTGTGTTTGCACAACAAATGTTTTGGCGCTTTTGTTCATGTGGGAGAATATTCCAATAAAGGTGCACTACACACTACTTTTGAATTCATTATTGGGCTTTGCGTATACAATGCAGTTAATCGCGATTAATCGGAGAAATAGTGCGATTAACTTCGATTAACATTTTTAATCGTCGCCCAGCCCTAATATTTATATAGCGCTTTTCTCTAGCGACTCAAAGCGCTTTACATAGTGAAACCCAATATCTAAGTTACATTTACCCAGTGTGGGTGGCACTGGGAGCAGGTGGGTAAAGTGTCTTGCCCAAGGACACAACAGCAGTGACTAGGATGGCGGAAGCAGGAATCGAACCTGGAACCCTCAAGTTGCTGGCACGGCCACTCTACCAACCGAGTTATACCGCCCCATATTGAACAAGCAAGGCTTATATAACTTTATAGTGACATGCAAAATTTCAAATAATTAATTAGAAAATATCAAAGGCATATCAAATAAAATAGAAATAAAAATTGAATGCCTCTTTTCGGTGGTGGGGTTGAGGTGTACGGGGTTTGGTGGAAGCGGGGGTGTGTATTGTAGCGTCCCGGAAGAGTTAGTGCTGCAAGGCGTTCAAGGTATTTGTCCTGTTGTGTTTATGTTGTGTTACGGTGCGGATGTTCTCCCGAAATGTGTCATCCTTGTTTGGTGTGGGTTCACAGTGTGGCGCATATTTGTAACAGTGTTAAAGTTGTTTATACGGCCACCCTCAGTGGAACCCTCAAGTTGCTGGCACGGCCACTCTACCAACCGAGTTATACCGCCCCATATTGAACAAGCAAGGCTTATATAACTTTATAGTGACATGCAAAATTTCAAATAATTAATTAGAAAATATCAAAGGCATATCAAATAAAATAGAAATAAAAATTGAATGCCTCTTTTCGGTGGTGGGGTTGAGGTGTACGGGGTTTGGTGGTAGCGGGGGTGTGTATTGTAGCGTCCCGGAAGAGTTAGTGCTGCAAGGCGTTCCGGGTATTTGTCCTGTTGTGTTTATGTTGTGTTACGGTGCGGATGTTCTCCCGAAATGTGTCATCCTTGTTAGGTGTGGGTTCACAGTGTGGCGCATATTTGTAACAGTGTTAAAGTTGTTTATACGGCCACCCTCAGTGTGACCTGTTTGGCTGTTGACCAAGTATGCATTGCATTCACTTGTGTGTGTGTGTGTATAAACCGCATATATTATGTGACTGGGCCGGCACGCTGTTTGTATGGAGGAAAAGGGGACGTGGAGACAGGTTGTAGAGAACGCCAACGGTAGTTCCTTTAAAGCCCACCCCAAATATTGTTGTCCCGGGTGAAATTCGGGAGGGGCACTGAACTTTGGGAGTAGCGGGGGGGTGTATTGTAGCGTCCCGGAAGAGTTAGTGCTGCAAGGCGTTCTGGGTATTTGTTCTGTTGTGTTTATGTTGTGTTACGGTGCGGATGTTCTCCCGAAATGTGTCATTCTTGTTTGGTGTGGGTTCACAGTGTGGCGCATATTTGTAACAGTGTTAAAGTTGTTTATACGGCCACCCTCAGTGTGACCTGTTTGGCTGTTGACCAAGTATGCATTGCATTCACTTGTGTGTGTGTGTGTATAAGCCGCATATATTATGTGACTGGGCCGGCACGCTGTTTGTATGGAGGAAAAGGGGACGTGGAGACAGGTTGTAGAGAACGCGAAAGGCAGGGCCTTTAAAGCCCACCCCAAATATTGTTGTCCCGGATGAAATTCGGGAGGGGCACTGAACTTTGGGAGTAGCGGGGGTGTGTATTGTAGCGTCCCGGAAGAGTTAGTGCTGCAAGGCGTTCCGGGTATTTGTTCTGTTGTGTTACGGTGCGGATGTTCTCCCGAAATGTGTCATTCTTGTTTGGTGTGGGTTCACAGTGTGGCGCATATTTGTAACAGTGTTAAAGTTGTTTATACGGCCACCCTCAGTGTGACCTGTTTGGCTGTCGACCAAGTATGCATTGCATTCACCTATGTGTGTGTGTACAAGCCGCATATATGGAGGAAAAGCAGACGTGGAGACAAGTTGTAGAGAACGCCAAAGGCAGTGCCTTTAAAGCCCACCCCAAATATTGTTGTCCCGGATGAAATTCGGGAGGGGCACTGAACTTCGGGAGTCTCCCGGGAAAATCGGGAGGGTTGGCAAGTAAGAGTATTAGCGGTGAATATGGTGTTACAGCGGCGGGCCAGCTGTAATGTTTATTTGATATTGCCTCAAGGGCCAAGTGAAATTACACGGCGGGCCAAATTTGGCCTGCGGGCCAGAGTTTGACACCCATGCCTTAGCAGAAAAACAGCCCCAAAGCATGATGTTTCCACCCCCATGCTTCACAGTAGGTGTGGTGTTCCTGGGATGCAAGTCATTCAAATTTGGCCCGCGGGCCAGATTTTGACACCCATGCCTTAATGTATACCAACAGGGATCCTCCAACAATGGTTCTCAAACACCATATGTGGACCACCTCAAAAACTTAGCATACTAGCTCACACATCAGCTTATGAAGGTGAATAAAACGCAAATATTTTAGCAATGGAAGATTTAATTATATAGAAAAAAAAAATGCAATCAAATTTTTATCCATACTGAAAGCCACTACTAGCGACCACGCAGTCTGATAGTTTATATATCAATGATGAAATATTAACATTGCAACACATGCCAATACGGCCGCTTTAGTTTACTAAATTGCAATTTTAAATTTCGCGCGGAAGTATCATGCTGAAACGTCGCATTTGGATGATGCGTGATGTCACGCAATGTAGAGGACATTTTGTTCCAGCACCGTTCCCAGCTATAAGTCGTCTCTTTTCATCGCGAAATTCCACAGTATTCTGGAAATCTGTGTTGCTGAATATTTTGCAATTTGTTCAATGAATAATGGAGACGTCAAAGAAGAAAGCTGTAGGTGGGAAGCGGTGTATTGCGGCCGCCTTTAGCAACACAAACACAGCCGGTGCTTCATTGTTTACATTCCCGAAAGATGAGGGTGAAACTTTACTATGGAACAGAGCGGTCAAGCGAACACGGTTGGATTGGACCACACACACACAAAGTACAGTGTATTATGCAGCGATCATATCGAGAGATCGTGTTTCGAAGAGGGTCCCTTGGGAAGGGCAGAAATGGCCACTGGTGCTGAAGAAAGGTGCGGGGCCGACCTTCAGGTTGTACAGGTATGACCATATAATCTCACTAAAATAAATAATAAATGGGTTGTACTTGTATAGCACTTTTCTACCTTCAAGGTACTCAAAGCGCTTTGACACTACTTCCACATTTACCCATTCACACACTGATGGGGGGAGCTGCCATGCAAGGCACTAACCAGCACCCATCAGGAGGAAGGGTGAAGTGTCTTGCTCAGGACACAACGGACGTGACGAGGTTAGTACTAGGTGGGGATTGAACCAGGGACCTTTGGGTTGCACACGGCCACTCTCCCACTGCGCCACACCGTCCCCAATAAAACAATAGTAACACAATAAGCAGATAAGGGACGGTGTGGCGCAGTGGGGGAGTGGCCGTGCGCAACCCGAGGGTCCCTGGTTCAATCCCCACCTAGTACCAACTTCGTCACGTCCGTTGTGTCCTGAGCAAGACACTTCACCCTTCCTCCTGATGGGTGCTGGTTAGTGCCTTGCATGGCAGCTCCCTCCATCAGTGTGTGAATGTGTGTGTGAATGGGTGAATGTGGAAGTAGTGTAAAAGCGCTTTGAGTACCTTGAAGGTATAAAAGCGCTATACAAGTACAACCCATTTATAAGGGATTTTCCAAGATTATCCTAGTAAATGTGTCTAATAACATCTGAATCGCTCCCACTGTATAGTTTTTTTCAGTCCTTCACTATCACTTTCCTCATCCACTAATCTTTCATCGTCGCTCAAATTAATGGGGAAATCGTCGCTTTCTCGGTCCGAATAGCTCTTGCTGCTGGTGGTCATGA
The DNA here is from genome assembly GCF_033978795.1 of Nerophis ophidion. Taxonomy (NCBI): domain Eukaryota; kingdom Metazoa; phylum Chordata; class Actinopteri; order Syngnathiformes; family Syngnathidae; genus Nerophis; species Nerophis ophidion. Next base: position 5,034,715 of record NC_084624.1, read on the forward strand.
TTGTAAACAATGTTCAGATGTGAGGAGCTACACAACCCGTGACATCACGCGCACATCGTCTGCTACTTCCGGTACAGGCAAGGCTTTTTTATTAGCGACCGAAAGTTCTCTACTAAATCCTTTCAGCAAAAATATGGCAATATCGCAAAATGATCAAGTATGACACATAAAGTGGACTTGCTATCCCCGTTTAAATAAGAACATCTCATTTCAGTAGGCCTGCCAACAGGGATCCTCCAACATTGGTTCTCAAACCCCATATATGGACCACCTCAAAAACTTAGCATACTGGCTCACACATCAGCTTATGAAGGTGAATAAAACGCTAATAATTCAGCAATGGAAGATTTAACTAAACAAAAAAATGCAATCAAATTTGTATCTGTACAATTAATTAAAAAACGTATAAAACCCTTTTTTTTTTTAATTATCTTTTTCCTAAGCACCACTAGATGGCGCCAGTGTACCACTAATGGCACTACTGCCACTGTTTTGACAGTTAGTGCTGCATCCAGCCATGCATTTTCTACTGCTTGTCCCTCTCAGGGTGTGGGGTGGCAAGAGCCTATCCCAGCTGTATTCTGGCAAAAGGCGGGGTACACCCTGGACAAGTCGCCACCTCATCACCATGATGTTTAAAGTGGAACTGCACTTTTTTGGAATTTTGCATATCGTTCACAATGGACATGAACACACATGTCAAACTCATTTGTATACTCTAGCCTTTAAATAGACACCCCTTTTAGACCAGTTGATCTGCCCCCCCTCTAGCAGGGGGGGGGGCTCATGTTCGGTGGCCACGGATGAAGTGCTGGCTGTCTAGAGTCCGGTCCCGGGGTGGACTGCTCACCTGTGCATTGGTTGGGGACGTCTCTAAGCTGCTGACCTGTCCCCGCCTGGGATGGTCTCCTGCTGGCCCCACTATGGACTGGACTCTCACTATTATGTTAGATCCACTATGGACTGGACTCTCACTATTATGTTAGATCCAATATGGACTGGACTCTCACTATTATGTTAAATCCACTATGGACTGGACTCTCACTATTATGTTAGATCCACTATGGACTGGACTCTCACTATTATGTTAGATCCACTATGGACTGGACTCTCACTATTATGTTAGATCCACTATGGACTGGACTCTCACTATTATGTTAACTCCACTATGGACTGGACTCTCACTATTATGTTAGATCCACTATGGACTGGACTCTCACTATTACGTTAGATCCATTATGGACTGGACTCTCACTAATATGTTGGATCCACTTTGGACTGGACTCTCACTATTATGTTGGATCCACTATGAAGTGGACTCTCACTATTATGTTAGATCCACTATAGACTGGACTCTCACTATTATGCTGGATCCAGTATGGACTGGACTCTCACCATTATGCTAGATCCAGTATGGACTGGACTCTCACTATTATGTTAGATCCACTATGGACTGGACTCTCACACTATTATGTTAGATCCACTATGGACTGGACTCTCACACAATTATTTTAGATCCACTATGGACTGGACTCTCACACTATTATGTTAGATCCACTATGGACTGGACTCTCACTATTATGTTGGATCCACTATGGACTGGACTCTCACACTATTATGTTGGATCCACTATGGACTGGACTCTCACTATTATGTTGGATCCACTATGGACTGGACTCTCACACTATTATGTTGGATCCACTATGGACTGGACTCTCACACTATTATGTTAGATCCACTATGGACTGGACTCTCACTATTATGTTGGATCCACTATGGACTGGACTCTCACACTATTATGTTAGATCCACTATGGACTGGACTCTCACACTATTATGTTAGATCCACTATGGACTGGACTCTCACTATTATGTTGGATCCACTATGGACTGGACTCTCACACTATTATGTTGGATCCACTATGGACTGGACTCTCACTATTATGTTAGGGATTTGAATCCCTTTTTTTGTCTTTGTCTATATAAATATAATTCACTTCACTTCACTTTCTTCAGTTTTAAAAGTATCTCTGTCTCGATGGAGATCTTTATTTATCACCTCCTGCTTCGATTGAAAGTCCAGTTTAGAAAGCTGCTATCAGACCGCTGCTATCAATTAGCTCGGCTCCTCACGTGCGGGCGACGACAGAATTATCCTCGAGGAACTCCCCCTCCCGTTACGCTCCGTAGGTGATCTCTTTATCCCACCGCTGCCACCATGAAGTATTATCGTATAAATAATACACTGGGTATTTAGGACTGGAACGTGCTTTATTTCAGTCCGGTTGTGTTACATCCTAAAAGGTCTGTCGTGCAACCCCCGCGTCAAATCTGTTCCCAGCACATATCACGTCACTCGTCACTTCTAGTGCAGCCGAGTAGTCGCAAGAAGGATCACTAGCGCCTTCTTCCACCAGGAGGCAGGAGTCATTTAATGACTCATATTTGACACCCACAGCTATGGTATATTAATAAAACATAGCTGCTTACTGTTCTTTTTAGCATACCGGTTCAATAGCTTGAACCTTAAAGGGGGACATTATCAGCAGACCTATGTAAGCGTCAATATATACCTGGATAGTGCAGAAAAAAGACCATCTTTTTTTTAACCGATTTCCGAACTCTAAATGGGTGAATTTTGGCGAATTAAACGCCTTTCTGTTTATCGCGCTGGAAGCAATGACGTCAGAACGTGACGTCGCCGAGGTAACACACCCACCATTTTCATTTTCAACACATTACAAACACCGGGTCTCAGCTCTGTTATTTTCCGTTTTTTGACTATTTTTTGGAACCTTGGAGACATCATGCTTCGTCGGTGTGTTGTCGGAGGGTGTAACAACACTAACAGGGAGGGATTCAAATTGCACCACTGGCAAGAAATCTGCTGCCAGACCCCCATTGAATGTGCTGGAGTGTCTCCACATTTGACCTGCGATGCTAAGACATACATGGCACAGAGATGTATGGATAACCTGCAGATGCATTTGCAACCATTAAGTCAACGAAATCACAAAGGTGAGTTTTGTTGATTTTTACTGCCAGCTAATAGATGCTAACATGCTACGCTAATCGATGCTAACATGCTATTTACCGGCGGTGCTAAAGCAGACATGGCACAGAGATGTATGGATAACCTGTAGATGCATTTGCAACTATATTACGTTTCCTTCCACCCACGTTTAATGCGAAACAAACACTTACCAATCGACAGATTTAAGTTGCTCCAGTGTCAAAAAAAGGGAAAGTCCTGATCGTTTGGTCCGCACATTTTACCGGCAATGCTAACGCAGCTATTCGGCCATGCTATGGCTATGAATAGCGTCAATAGCTATTCACTCAATAGCTTCAGTTTCTTCTTCAATATTTTCATACTCCAACCATCTGTTTCAATACATGCGTAATCTGTTGAATCGCTTAAGTCGCTGAAATCCGAGTTTGAATCCGAGCTAATGTTGCTATATCTTGCTGTGGTATTCCCATTGTTTGTTTACATTGGCAGCACTGTGTGACGTCACAGGGAAATGGCCAGTGTCTTCGCAACGAGCCGAAAATAAGGCACTTTAAAGCTTTATTTAGGGATATTCCGAGACCGGTAAAATTTTGAAAAAAACTTCAAAAATACAACAAGCCACTGGGAACAGATTTTTATTGTTTTTAAGCCTTTTGAAATTGTGATAATGTTCCCCTTTAAATCCTATTGAATAGCTCTTAATCTTCTTACCTTTATGCGATTTCAATTTATTGAAATCAGCTTCCTCCATTTTGAAAATGATGACAGAGGAAGTGTCACTCATGACGTCACGAGTTTGACCAGGCGGTAATACTAAGCATGCACAAATTATTTTGCGAAGCGAGTTTCACCCCTTTATCCATCCACTATATACCCGGCGGCAATTCAAGGAAATACGGTATACATACTATAGCATGATATAGCTCAGGTATGCTTAATATTGTAGCCTGTGAGTACTATGAGATTTCTTAGAATAAAAACTTCATGCAGGTGATAAGACATCGCTAAGAACCAGAAGACACTGGACTTGGCATCAAGGCCAGATATATTTTCTATATCACTCCTTAAAAGAGGAAGTGTGAGTGCAGCTTAATCAATGCGTAGTCGCAGTGCTGGCTCAGCACAACAGTGCCCAACGTGACCTGTGGACTCTACTTAGCTTATGTGGCTGCTTGAGTTGTCACTTTTTTTTTTCTCCCCTGCTTTGCTTACACGCTTCCCTGTTTCTGCTCTGCTCACTCAGCTCAGCCTTGACCTTCTTTAACCTTTGAGCCACTGTTGCATTTTTTTAAAATATGTGCTCAGCATTATCAAATAAGATATGCATAACAATCAAAGTCCGTTAAGTGACGGTTAAGAATTCTGAGCTGGTGGAAAATTTGCATTGACACATCACCGAATCGTCCATCCGTCCATCTATCTTCTTCCGCGGGGGCAGCAGCCTAAGCAGGGAAACCCAGACTTCCCTCTCCCCAGCCACTTCGTCTAGCTCTTCCCGGGGGATCTTGAGGCGTTCCCAGGCCAGCCGGGAGACATAGTCTTCCCAACGTGTCCTGGGTCTTCCCCGTGGCCTCCTACCAGCTGGACGTGCCCTAAACACCTCCTTGGGGAAGCGTTTGGGTGGCATCCTGACCAGATGCCCGAACCACCTCATCTGGCTCCTCTCCATGTGGAGGAGCAGCGGCTTTACTTTGAGTTCCTCCCGGATGGCAGAGCTTCTCACCCTATCTCTAAGGGAGAGACCCGCCACACGGCGGAGGAAACTCACTTCGGCCGCTTGTACCCGTGATCTTATCTTTTCGGTCATGACCCAAAGCTCATGACCATAGGTGAGGATGGGAACGTAGATCGACCGGTAAATTGAGAGCTTTGCCTTCCGGCTCAGCTCCTTCTTCGCCACAACGGATCGATACAACGTCCGCATTACTGAAGACTCCGCACCGATCCGCCTGTCGATCTCACCATCCACTCTTCCCTCACTCGTGAACAAGACTCCTAGGTACTTGAACTCCTCCACTTGGGGCAGGGTCTCCTCCCCAACCCGGAGATGGCACTCCACCCTTTTCCGGGCGAGAACCATGGACTCGGACTTGGAGGTGCTGATTCTCATTCCGGTCGCTTCACACTCGGCTGCAAACTGATCCAGTGAGAGCTGAAGATTAACACCGTATGAAAAAAATAGTCCACAACAGAAGGAGATAACGTCCGCAGGAACCTACCACATAGCAAAGGACAAACACTATTTAAGTTCCAAACTCCACTACCATTGTAAGGTGGCAGCTCAGCAGCCTAATCCAATTTAAAGAAAAAGACAAGATTTAGGCCAACATTCTTTGTACTTGCAGGACTAAAACGATTTACGTTTCCTACAGTCGGCGGGTGCACGGGCTACAAAAGCGAAGCGAATCAGTGCTGTGTCAAATAACATTGGCATTAACAGTTGTGGCTGCGGGCAACCTCCTGATGTATGATGCGAGTCAAAAAAAGTTTCAGGAATGTTTATTTAGATCGCTTAGTCCAACGCAAGTCCTTCCCACTTGGCCATGCGATAACCAGCAGGGGGCAAAGAGACCCTGAGACATTTGCTCCGTTCAGTGCGAGCGAGAAGAGGCGAGAGTTGTAGCAGTACGACATTGCCGTGCCAGAGCAACCAACATCCAGAGGTTATTCATTCAAAAGGGGGAATATTGTTGTTTAGAATTGAAATAAATATTTTGTAGGGGTGTAACGGTACGTGTATTCGTAATGAACCGTTTCGGTACGGGGGTTTCGGTCAGGTTCGGAGGTGTATCGAACGAGTTTCCACACGGAGATATTAAGTAGCGTACTGCTCGTTGTGTAAACTATGGCACAACACACGGCATGCTAGCTGCGACCGGGCTACGATAGACTGACCAGACCTCCTCTTTTTACCGGATATGTCCTCTTTTGCGGGGCTGTCCGGGTGGAGTTTCTTAAATGCCTCAAACGTCCGACATTTTAAGTTAGGGTTGCGTGTATTTTCAATGTACGTTCAGGGTTAAGAAGGGGTTAAAAACAAAACAAATAGTGCACGCAGCAGCATTGGTGAGGGAGGGGCAGAGACAGAGCGCGAGAGTTATGATAAACGCCAAGCCTGCTTTTTATCCATAGATTTATCAGATTTTATTTTTTAATAAAAATACTATTAAAATAAACTAAACATAACAAAAGTGAAATAAAAAGGCTTAAAGGGGAACATTATCAGCAGACCTATGTAAGCGTCAATATATACCTTGATGGTGCAGAAAAAAGACCATCTATTTTTTTAACCGATTCCCGAACTCTAAACGGGTGAATTTTGGCGAATTAAACACCTTTCTGTTTATCGGGCTGGAGGCGATGACGTCAGAATGTGACGTCGCCGAGGTAACACACCCACCATTTTCATTTTCAACACATTACAAACACCGGGTCTCAGCTCTGTCATTTTCCGTTTTTTTGACTATTTTTTGGAACCTTGGAGACATCATGCCTCGTCGGTGTGTTGTCGGAGGGTGTAACAACACTAACAGGGAGGGATTCAAGTTGCACCACTGGCCCGAAGATGCCAAAGTGTCTTCCGCCAGACCCCCATTGAATGTGCCAGAGTGTCTCCACATTTGACCGGCGATGCTAAGACAGACATGGCACAGAGATGTATGGATAACCTGCAGATGCATTTGCAACGATAGTCAACGAAATCACAAAGGTGAGTTTTGTTGATGTTGACTGCCAGCTAATCGATGCTAACATGCTACGCTAATCGATGCTAACATGCTATTCACCAGCGGTACTAAAGCAGACATGGCACAGAGATGTATGGCTAACCTGCAGATGCATTTGCAACTATATTACGTTTCCTTCCACCCACATTTAATGCGAAAAAAAGACATACCAATCGACGGATTTAAGTTGCTCCAGTGTCAAAAGATGCGAAAGTCCTGATCGTTTGGTCCGCACATTTTACCGGCGATGCTAACGCAGCTATTCGGCCATGCTATGGCTATGAATAGCGTCAATAGCTATTCGCACAATAGCTTCAATATTTTCATACTCCAACCATCTGTTTCAATACATGCGTAATCTGTTGAATCGCTTAAGTCGCTGAAATCCGAGTTTGAATCCGAACTAATGTCACTTTATCTTGCTGTGGTATTCGCCATTGTTTGTTTACATTGGCAGCACTGTATGACGTCACAGGGAAATGGATAGTGGTTTCGAAGATAGCGAAAATAAGGCACTTTAAAGCTTTATTTAGGGATATTCCGAGACCGGTAAAATTTTGAAAAAAACTTCAAAAAATACAATAAGCCACTGGGAACTGATTTTTATTGTTTTTAACCCTTTTGAAATTGTGATAATGTTCCCCTTTAAAGGCTAATTGTAATTTAGAAAAAGTTGCAACGTTGACTAATAAAACAAAGCTGTTTTTTTTCTTTCAAACGGTCATTGCTCAAAACATAATATTGAATCAAAATCAATGTTATTATGAATTATTGACTGATCCAAGGTTCCTATTACTTCACATCAAATATTCCACTAAGAAAAATATTTTTGGTGGAAGATTTTGCAAATTTGGTAACTAAATAACCCAAAAAAGTATATTTTGTTGTTGTCTTACTGTACCGAAAATGAACCAAACCGAGACCTCTAAACCGAGGTACGTACCGAACCGAAATTTTTGTGTACCGTTACACCCCTAATATTGAGACACATCTGATGTGTCTTTTTCAATTTTTTGCAAAAATCACAAGGTGCCAGCAGCTGAAATTTTAAGTATCACAAGCAGCTTTATTTATCTTTATCTGTGCTTTAAAATGTTGCTACTCAGGTGTTGTTGTCGTCGAATTCATGTGTGTTACAATTGCATCATGGTTTACGATCAACTTATCAGTGCTTTTATCTAGGTGTGTCCTGATACAACTTTTTCACTTCCGATAAGACACCTATATCGGAGCTTTGTGTATTGACCGATAACGATATAAAACCGATATGATACCAGCACATACCTGTATAATTTGTAGTTTGGACACTAACCTATTTATTATTAACTGTATGTAATGGACTTTCTCTGTCTTTAATTAAATTGAAGTATAGTGCTAATTAGAGATGTCTGATAATGGCTTTTTTGCCGATATCCGATATTGTCTGACTCTTAATTACCGATACCAATATCAACCGATACCGATATATACAGTCGTGGAATTAACACATTGTTCTGTGTAATTTTGTTGTGATGCATTAAACAATGTAACAAGGTTTTCCAAAATAAATCAACTCAAGTTATGGGGAAAAAAGATGCCAACATGGCACTGCCATATTTATTATTGAAGTCACAAAGTGCCTTCATTTTTTGTCACATGCCTCAAAACAGCAGCTTGGAATTCACCGCTTATTCACGACTTTGTGTAACAGATGCCGGCTGGCCTGGGAACGCCTCGGGATCCCCCGGGAAGAGCTAGACGAAGTGGCTGGGGAAAGGGAAGTCTGGGTTTCCCTGCTTAGGCTGTTGCCCCCGCGACCCCACCTCGGATAAGCGGAAGAAGATGGATGGATGGATGGATGGATGGATGGATGCAAGCTAACGCAGCTTTAAAAAAAATTTATCAAGTACATCTCAATACCCGATGCCTTAAGAACCCAGCTGGACTGCCTGAACCTGACGACCTCAACCTCCTCATGCTCTCTCAGGGAGAGCATGTCCCCAAATTCCAACCTGCTGTTTTGAGGCATGTTAAAAAAAAAGCACTTTGTGACTGCAATAATAAATATGGCAGTGGCATTTTTTTCCATAACTTCAGTTGATTTATTTTGGAAAACCTTGTTACATTGTTTAATGCAGGCCTGGGTAATTATTTTGACTGAGGGGCCACATTTGGAGCAAAAAATGTGTCCAGGGGCCGGTATATCTATTTTTAGATATACCTCACAATAATATCTGATTTTATGCTAAAAACGTTATGACAGACCGCCTTAAAAAATGTAATGTAATTTTACATTTTTCTATAAACGATAAAACACTGAATATTGACAAAATATGAATGTCACACCCCCTTTCAATCAACATATTTTACAATCACTGAAACGCGACAAAAATGCAACAAACAGTGAAATACGAACACAAAGGGTACAAAATAAGCCCACCTACAATGTGATACATCTGATATATCAATCAATCAATCAATCAATGTTTACTTATATAGCCCTAAATCACTAGTGTCTCAAAGGGCTGCACAAACCACTACGACATCCTCGGTAGGCCCACATAAGGGCAAGGAAAACTCACACCCAGTGGGACGCCGGTGACAATGATGACTATGAGAACCTTGGAGAGGAGGAAAGCAATGGATGTCGAGCGGGTCTAACGTGATACTGTGAAAGTTCAATCCATAATGGATCCAACACAGTCGCGAGAGACCAGTCCAAAGCGGATCCAACACAGCAGCGAGAGTCCCGTTCACAGCGGAGCCAGCAGGAAACCATCCCAAGCGGAGGCGGATCAGCAGCGCAGAGATGTCCCCAGCCGATACACAGGCAAGCAGTACATGGCCACCGGATCGGACCGGACCCCCTCCACAAGGGAAAGTGGGACAAAGGAGAAAAAGAAAAGAAACGACAGATCAACTGGTCTAAAAAGGGAGTCTATTTAAAGGCTAGAGTATACAGATGAGTTTTAAGGTGAGACTTAAATGCTTCTACTGAGGTAGCATCTCGAACTGTTACCGGGAGGGCATTCCAGAGTACTGGAGCCCGAACGGAAAACGCTCTATAGCCCGCAGACTTTTTTTGGGCTCTAGGAATCACTAATAAGCCGGAGTCCTTTGAACGCAGATTTCTTGCCGGGACATACGGTACAATACAATCGGCAAGATAGGATGGAGCTAGACCGTGTAGTATTTTATACGTAAGTAGTAAAACCTTAAAGTCACATCTTAAGTGCACAGGAAGCCAGTGCAGGTGAGCCAGTATAGGTATATATGTATGTATAGGTATATACAGTATAGGTATATATGTATGTATATATGTATATAGAGGTATATACAGTATAGGTATATATGTATGTATATATGTATATAAAGGTATATACAGTAAAGGTATATATGTATGTATATATGTATATAAAGGTATATACAGTATAGGTATATATGTATGTATATAAAGGTATATACAGTAAAGGTATATATGTATGTATATATGTATATAAAGGTATATACAGTATAGGCCTAATATGATCAAACTTTTTTGTTCTAGTCAAAAGTCTAGCAGCCGCATTTTGTACCAACTGTAATATTTTATATGTAATATATATGGACTGGACTCTCACACTATTATGTTAGATCCACTATGGACCGGACTCTCACACTATTATGTTAGATCCACTCTGGACTGGACTCTCACACTATTATGTTAGATCCACTATGAACTGGACTCTCACACTATTATGTTAGATCCACTATGGACTGGACTCTCATTATTATGTTAGATCCACTATGGACTGGACTCTCACTATTATGTTAGATCCACTATGGACCGGACTCACACTATTATGTTAGATCCACTATGAACTGGACTCACACTATTATGTTAGATCCACTATGGACTGGACTATCAATATTATGTTAGATCCACTATGGACTGGACTCTCACACTATTATGTTAGATCCACTATGGACTGGACTCTCACTATTATGTTAGATCCACTCTGGACTGGACTCTCACACTATTATGTTAGATCCACTATGAACTGGACTCTCACTATTATGTTAGATCCACTATGGACTGGACTCTCACACTATCATGTTAGATCCACTATGAACTGGACTCTCACTATTATGTTAGATCCACTATGGACTGGACTCTCACTATTATGTTAGATCCACTATGGACTGGACTCTCACACTATTATGTTAGATCCACTATGGACTGGACTCTCATTATTATGTTAGATCCACTATGGACTGGACTCTCATTATTATGTTAGATCCACTATGGACTGGACTCTCGCTATTATGTTAGATCCACTATGAACTGGACTCACACTATTATGTTAGATCCACTATGGACTGGACTATCAATATTATGTTAGATCCACTATGGACTGAACTCTCACACTATTATGTTAGATCCACTATGGACTGGACTCTCACTATTATGTTAGATCCACTATGGACTGGACTCTCACTATTATGCTAGATCCTGTATGGACTGGACTTTCACTATTATGCTAGATCCACTATGGACTGGACTCTCACTATTATGTAAAAATCCATTATGGATTTAGAACAACTTTGTTGTGAAAATCTCCTTCCGCGTCCGTGGAAACACTTCCCGCCCACACTGCTTGATGCCTCGTCTGAGCTGCTGTGACTTATATTACCATAGCAACTAATTAGATGACCATAGTCACCAATTAGGTTACCATAGTAACTGGTATATCATCCAAAAGCGCAGATTCTGTCAGGCTTGGACTGTGGATGTTTGTGCTTCCTCGATGCAAGGATGATGTGGGACTAGTCAGGCATCAATGCAAGTACCCATCCATCCATCCATCATCTTCCGCTTATCCGAGGTCGGGTCGCGGGGGCAGCAGCCTAAGCAGGGAAACCCAGACTTCCCTCTCCCCAGCCACTTCGTCTAGCTCTTCCCGGGGGATCCCGAGGCGTTCCCAGGCCAGCCGGGAGACATAGTCTTCCCAACGTGTCCTGGGTCTTCCCCGTGGCCTCCTACCGGTTTTCACGTGCCCTAAACACCTCCCTAGGGAGGCGTTCGGGAGGCATCCTGACCAGATGCCCGAACCACCTCATCTGGCTCCTCTCGATGTGAAGGAGCAGCGGCTTTACTTTGAGTTCCCTCCCGGATGGCAGAGCTTCTCACCCTATCTCTAAGGGAGAGACCCGCCACCCGGCGGAGGAAACTTATTTCAGCCGCTTGTACCCGTGATCTTATCCTTTCGGTCATGACCCAAAGCTCATGACCATAGGTGAGGATGGGAACGTAGATCGACCGGTAAATTGAGAGCTTTGCCTTCCGGCTCAGCTCCTTCTTCACCACAACGGATCGATACAACGTCCGCATTACTGAAGACGCCGCACCGATCCGCCTGTCGATCTCACGATCCACTCTTCCCCCACTCGTGAACAAGACTCCTAGGTACTTGAACTCCTCCACTTGGGGCAGGGTCTCCTCCCCAACCCGGAGATGGCATTCCACCCTTTTCCGGGCGAGAACCATGGACTCGGACTTGCAAGTACATGATTTTTATTAAATAAACAAACAAACTACAAAAAGGCAAACTAAGGACGCGCTCTGTGGCGGATAAAAATCTATACTATACTTAAAACAAAACACCACAATGGCATGACTATATACAAACAAAACAAAACTAGCACAATGGCATGAATACATAAACTTACACGGCATGGAACTGTGGACGAGGGCGTGAAGGTTGGAACAGCATGGATAGGGTGCGTGCGAGTGTGAAGATCCCAGAACGATGAACAGAAAGAAAATGACTTAAAATACTGGCTGTGATAATCAGGAACAGGTGTGGGACTGAGGGCAGGGGCGTGACAAGGTGGGAACTAATGCGTTGGCATGGAAACAAACAAAACCAGGAAGTGAAAAACCTGACTGAATGTCCAAACACTAAACATAGCATGACCAAAACATAACTTACAGGCGTGACAGATTCTAACCATTGAAATACTTTGTATGGTTCAAGACTTGCGGTCATTAGAAAACATGACTGCACATCATAATGGCAGCTACACTTTCCATCTTAAAGATCTAAATAAACATTTTGGGGAATGTCCGGCGGGCCAGATTGTAAAGCTCAACAGGCCTTAGTTTGGCCAGGTCTGGTTAATTGCATCCAGCGGGGCATAACAACAAAATTAGGTGTAAAAATGTGTTAATACCACGACCGAATATATCGTATCGGTTGATATCGGAATCGGTGATTAAGAGTTGGACAATATTTCTACCCGTCACATATATTATAATAACCCACTCTATAATCATCGCCGACTTCCAATTAAGCCCGTTCCTGTGGTATATGTACAAACCCCGTTTTCATATGAGTTGAGAAATTGTGTTAGATGTAAATATAAACAGAATACAATGATTTGCAAATCCTTTTCAACCCATATTCAGTTGAATATGCTACAAAGACAACATATTTGATGTTCAAACTTATAAACTTTATCTATCTTAGAATTTCATGGCTGCAACACGTGCCAAAGTAGTTGGGAAAGGGCATGTTCGCCACTGTGTTATATCACCTTTTCTTTTAACAACACTCAATAAACGTTTGGGAACTGAGGAAACTAATTGTTGAAGCTTTGAAGGTGGAATTCTTTCCCATTCTTGTTTTATGTAGAGCTTCAGTCGTTCAACAGTTCGGGGTCTCCGCTGTCGTATTTTACGCTTCATAATGCGCCACACATTTTAAATGGGAGACAGGTCTGGACTGCAGGCGGGCCAGGAAAGTACCCGCACTCTTTTTTTTACAAAGCCACGCTGTTGTAACACGTGCTGAATGTGGCTTGGCATTGTCTTGCTGAAATAAGCAGGGGCGTCCATGAAAAAGACGGCGCTTAGATGTTGTTCCAAAACCTGTATGTACCTTTCAGCATTAATGGTGCCTTCACAGATGTGTAAGTTACCCATGCCTTGGGCACTAATGCACCCCCATACCATCACACATGCTGGCTTTTCAACTTTGTGTCAATAACAGTTTAGATGGTTCGCGTCCACTTTGGTCCAGAAGACACAATGTCGAATATTTCCAAAAGCAATTTGAAATGTGGACTCGTCAGACCACAGAACACTTTTCCACGTTGCATCAGTCCATCTTGGATGATCTCGGGCCCAGAGAAGCTGGCGGCATTTCTGGGTGTTGTTGATAAATGGCTTTCGCTTTGCATAGTAGAGCTTTAACTTGCTCTTATAGATGTAGCGACCAACTGTATTTAGTGACAGTGGTTTTCTGAAGTCTTCCTGAGCCCAGGTGGTGATATCCTTTAGAGATTGATGTCGGTTTTTGATACAGTGCCGTCTGAGGGATCGAAGGTCACGGTCATTCAATACTGGTTTCCGGCCATGCCGCTTACGTGGAGTGATTTCTCCAGATTCTCTGAACCTTTTGATGATATTATGGAGCGTAGATGTTGAAATCCCTAAATTTTTTGCAATTGCACTTTGAGAAAGGTTGTTCTTAAACTGTTTGACTATTTGCTCACGCAGTTGTGGACAAAGGGGTGTACCTCGCCCCATCCTTTCTTGTGAAAGACTGAGCAATTTTTGGGGAAGCTGTTTTTATACCCAATCATGGCACCCACCTGTTCCCAATTAGCCTGCACACCTGTGGGACATTCCAAATAAGTGTTTGATGAGCATTCCTCAACTTTATCAGTATTTATTGCCACCTTTCCCAACTTCTTTGTCACATGTTGCTGGCATCAAATTCTAAAGTTAATGATTATTTGGCAAAAAAAAATAAAGTTTATGAGTTTGAACATCAAATATGTTGTCTTTGTAGCATATTCAACTGAATATGGGTTGAAAATGATTTGCAAATCATTGTATTCTGTTTATATTTACATCGAACACAATTTCCCAACTCATATGGAAACGGGGTTTGTAAATACAAATCCATGCTATAATTAAAGCACTCAGGGTATAATAGTTCCTGTTTAATCGTAAAAGTGAAAGAAGTGTCCTGAAGTCTGTATTCTTATCATTACACCAGAAGCATGAACTGGTTGAACTCCACATGTGAACTAAACACGCACCAAACACCTTCTTGTTATTCCACCTTTAATCAACAACACCCACAGCTGTTCATCCCAATTTATAAACCCTGCCTGCAGATCAGCAAGCACACAAATGTCAAAATTTGAGTGTGATGGGCCAAACTGGGGCAAAGGTTGCAGCGTCAACCTCTTACCTCGTGCCACACAGAACAGAAAGTCAGCATAAGTCCCTCACTGGTGTGTGGAAAACCTGTCAGCAGCTATCATAAAATGTGTCTTTACAAGTGCTGGACTGTGACAGTTACAAGGAAAGGAAGGGGCAGCGGCAGTAAATAGAAATAAAGTAGTCGTGTTTTTTTTAAAACATTTAAAACAGCATGTTTACATAATTGTTTTTGAACGACAGTCATGTTCAATGAGTTATTGTGCAGAAATACGGGGTAATAGTTACAAACCCCGTTTCCATATGAGTTGGGAAATTGTGTTAGATGTAAATATAAACAGAATAAAATAATTTGCAAATCCTTTTCAACCCATATTCAGTTGAATATGCTACAAAGACAACATATTTGATGTTCAAACTCATAAACATTTATTTTTTTTTTGCAAATAATCATTAACTTTAGAATTTGATGCCGGCAACGCGTGACAAAGAAGTTGGGAATGGTGGCAATAAATACTGATAAAGTTGAGGAATGCTCATCAAACACTTATTTGGAACATCCCACAGGTGTGCAGGCTAATTGGGAACAGGTGGGTGCCATGATTGGGCTTTTTTAATGCAAATATATCACTCTGCAGTCCAAGTTGGGAATTCCCTGCACCTTTCCTGTAATTATAAGCTTTCCTGTGTCCCAGTGGGCAGCGTGGGGAAAACATGCTTGTGCTGCAGTCAAATACACATTTGCTCGTGCAAACGCCGTGTCGCAATTCAGAAGATTAACAATGTACTTTAAATCTTTTTACATGAGTCTTTTAGGGACGGGAGAAAATATGGACACATATATATATTAGAGATGTCTGATAATGGCTTTTTTTGCCCATATCCGATATTGACCAACTCTTAATTACTGAATGTGATATCTACTGATATATACAGTCGTGGAATGAACACATTATTATGCCTAATTTTGTTGTGATGCCCCCTGCTGGATGCATTAAACAATGTAACAAGGTGTTCCAAAATAAATCAACTCAAGTTATGGCTGCATGTGGCCCCCGGGCCTAAATTTGCCCAGATCAGATCTACAGCTTCTACAAACCCTGTTTCCATATGAGTTGGGAAATTGTGTTCGATGTAAATATAAACAGAATACAATGATTTGCAAATCCTTTTCAACCCATATTCAGTTGAATATGCTACAAAGACAACATATTTGATGTTTAAACTGATAAACTTATTTTTTTTTGTTGCAAATAATCATTAACTTTAGAATTTGATACCAGCAACATGTGACAAAGAAGTTGGGAAAGGTGGCAATAAATACTGAAAAAGTTCAGGAATGCTCATCAAACACTTATTTGGAACATCCCACAGGTGTGCAGGCTAATTGGGAACAGGTGGGTGCCATGATTGGGTATAAAAACAGCTTCCCCAAAAAATGCTCAGTCTTTCACAAGAAAGGATGGGGCGAGGTACACCCCTTTGTCCACAACTGCGTGAGCAAATAGTCAAACAGTTTAAGAACAACCTTTCTCAAAGTGACATTGCAAGAAATTTAGGGATTTCAACATTTACGCTCCATAATATCATCAAAAGGTTCAGAGAATCTGGAGAAATCACTCCACGTACAAACCAACATTGAATGACCGTGACCCTCGATCCCTCAGACGGCACTGTATCAAAAACCGACATCAATCTCTAAAGGATATCACCACCTGGGCTCAGGAAGACTTCAGAAAACCACTGTCACTAAATACAGTTTGTCGCTACATCTGTAAGTGCAAGTTAAAACTCTACTATGCAAAGCGAAAGCCATTTATCATTGGGTATAAAAACAGCTTCCATGAAATGTTAAATAATTCACAAACAAGGATGGGGCGAGGGTCACCAATTTGTAAGCAAACTGTCGAACAGTTTTAGAACAACATTTCTCAACGAGCTATTGCAAGGAATTTAGGGATTTTACCATCTACGGTCCGTAAAATCATCAAAAGGTTCAGAGAATCTGGAGAAATCACTCCACGTAAGCGACGATATTACGGTAA
Organism: Nerophis ophidion; assembly: GCF_033978795.1. NCBI lineage: Eukaryota > Metazoa > Chordata > Actinopteri > Syngnathiformes > Syngnathidae > Nerophis > Nerophis ophidion. The sequence continues at coordinate 5,051,688 of NC_084624.1, forward strand.
TGCATCAAAAACAGACATCAGTGTGTAAAGGATATCACCACAAGGGCTCAGGCGCACTTCATAAAACCACAGTCAGTGACTAGAGTTGGTTGCTAAATCTGTAGGTGCAAGTTAAAACTCTGCTATGCGAAGCAAAACCTATTTATCAACAACACCAAGGAACCGCTGGCTTCGCTGGGCCCGAGCTCATCTAAAATGGACTGATGCAAAGTGGAAAAGTGTTCTGTGGTCTGACGAGTCCACATTTTAAATTATATTTGGAATCTGTGGACTTGGTGTCCTCCGGAACAAAGAGGAAAATAACCATTCGGATTGTTCAAAGGCGCAAAGTTCAAAAGCCAGCATCTGTGATGGTATGGGGGTGCATTAGTGCCCAAGGCATGGGTAACTTACACATCTGTGAAGGCACCATTAATGCTGAAAGGTACATGCAGGTTTTGGAACAACATATGCTGCAATGTTATCATGGACGCCCCTGCTTATTTCAGCAAGACGATGCAAAGCCACGTGTTACAACAGCGTGGTTTCGTAAAAAAAAAAAGAGTGCGGGTACTTTCCTGGTCTGCCTGCAGTCCAAACCTGTCTCCCATGGAAAATGTGTGGCGCATTATGAAGCGTAAAATACGACAGCGGAGACCCCGGACTGTTGAACGACTGAAGCTCTACATAAAACAAGAATGGGAAAGAATTCCACTTTCAAAGCTTCAACAATTAGTTTCCTCACTTTCCAAACGTTTATTGAGTGTCGTTAAAAGAAAAGGTGATGTAACACAGTGGTGAACATGCCCTTTCCCAACTACTTTGGCACCTGTTGCAGCCATGAAATTCTAAGTTTAGTTATTATTTGCAAAAAAAAAAAGTTTATCAGTTTGAACATCAAATATCTTGTATTTGTAGCATATTCAACTGAATATGGGTTGAAAAGGATTTGCAAATCATTGTATTCTGTTTATATTTACATCTAACACTATTTCCCAACTCATATGGAAACGGGGTTTGTACAAAAGTAAACTTCATACACGTCGTATTGGCATGTGTTGCAATGTTAATATTTCATCATTGATATATAAACTATCAGACTGCGTGGTCGCTAGTAGTGGCTTTCAGTAGGCCTTTAAGAGCTGTACCGGACAGTGAGTAGATAGTCCAGAGCTTTTGGTTGATTGACTGCTCTGTTCCATATTAAAGCTTCACAACAAACAAAGAAACACTGGCTGTGTTTTGGTTGCTAAAGGCAGCTGCAATACACCGCTTTCCACCAACAGCATTCTTCTTTGACGTCTCCATTATTAATTGAAAAATTTGCAAAAGATTCAGTAAAACAGATGTCCAAATTACTGTGTAATTATGCGATTAAAGCAGACGACTTTTAGCAGTGAATGGTGCTGGGAGAAAATGTCCACTCAACCAATAACGTCACAAGCACACGTCAACATAAGCGTCATCATTCCGCGACGTTTTCAACAGGACACATCGCGGGAAATTTAAAATTGCAATTTAGTAAACTAAACCGGTCGTATTGGCATGTGTTGCAATGTTAATATTTCATCATTGATATATAAACTATCAGACTGCGTGGTCGCTAGTAGTGGCTTTCAGTAGGCCTTTAAGAGCTGTACCGGACAGTGAGTAGATAGTCCACAGCTTTTGGTTCATTGGCTAGTGGTGCTCGACTTCACTCTCAATCAGTGGGGTTTTGTCACAATTCTGAGGTTCGAGATCGGCGTGAGCAGAGCTGACAACGCTGTCATGATCACTGTTACGGATAATATGAATCACGTGAACTACTGTACATGGTGGGCGAGGGAGTTTTGATTTCCCACACCTTCTCCGGCCAAAGTGATCTCTCAACATTTAAAGAGATATCCAAATCCAAGGCTAATCCTTATTCCCACTATAAATACTCGAGCACTGTCAAGATGGACGTGGCCTCATTAGGCCAAGCCCTACGCCACTCTCAAGTGATCAGGGCCACTGCGAGAAGATAGCACGGCCGACAACGAGCTTATCTTACCACACAACAAGATTGCGTCACGGCCGTTATCTCCTGCGGCCTCTGAAGGCATCACAGACACTGCAGCGCTCGCGTGTTTGACTCCATCACTTTGGGGGTGGAGGTAGGACTACGTTGCCATTTACATTTGAAACACATCAAGATCTTAAATGTCACTCAGGAAATGACCTGTTGATCACTTCATTAGGCACAATTACGCTATCTCAGGGGTGTCAAACTCATTTTAGATCGGGGGCCCACATATCAATCAATCAATCAATGTTTACTTATATAGCCCTAAATCACTAGTGTCTCAAAGGGCTGCACAAACCACTACGACATCCTAGGTAGGCCCACATAAGGGCAAGGAAAAACTCACACCCAGTGGGACGTCGGTGACAATAATGACTATGAGAACCTTGGAGAGGAGGAAAGCAATGGATGTCGAGCGGGTCTAACATGATACTGTGAAAGTTCAATCCATAATGGATCCAACACAGTCGCGAGAGTCCAGTCCAAAGCGGATCCAACACAGCAGCGAGGGTCCCGTTCACAGCGGAGCCAGCAGGAAACCATCCCAAGCGGAGGCTGATCAGCAGCGCAGAGATGTCCCCAGCCGATACACAGGCAAGCAGTACATGGCCAACGGATCGGACCGGACCCCCTCCACAAGGGAGAGTGGGACATAGGAGAAAAAGAAAAGAAACGGCAGATCAACTGGTCTAAAAAGGGAGTCTATTTAAAGGCTACAGTATACAAATGAGTTTTAAGGTGAGACTTAAATGCTTCTACTGTAGTGGCATCTCGAACTGTTACCGGGAGGTTATTCCAGAGTACTGGAGCCCGAAATGAAAAAGCTCTATAGCCCGCAGACTTTTTTTGGGCTTTGGGAATCACTAATAAGCCGGAGTCCTTTGAACGCAGATTTCTTGCCGGGACATATGGTACAATAGAGAAAAATCTACTCCCAAGTGGGCCAGAATGGTAAAATCAGGGCACGATAACTTAGAAATAAGGACAACTTTAGATTGTTTTCTTTGTTTAAAAATAGAACAAGCCCAAATGTACAAATCATAATGTTGTTAGGTATTTTTTTACACTTACATGTTGCGGTTTAGAGCTGGCGATATATCGATATACTCGATATTGTCAGAGTTTGTTTGTGACGAACCCCAAGATGCAGAGAAGGAGGCAGGAAACATGGTTTAATAAAACACTAAGACAAAACCAAACAGAAGGAATACGACAAAAAGTGCGCATGAGGCGGATAACAAACTAAAAGAGCTAGCATGGGAGCTAGAAAAAGAAAGGGGCTATCGTGGAAGCTAGCGGGTAGCGAGCCGGAAAACAGAAGTCGTTACGTGTAGTACAAAGACAAATTGATAGCAGTGAACAAAAGACAGTAAGCTACAAACTGCTACCGAAATATAGCTTACCGCTACGCTGCAATGGCACGACACGACACGACAGGAGCGACGATACAGAAGTGACAATAATCCAGCCCCGACTGGATGGGAAGACAGGTTCAAGTAGCAGCGGGCTGATTGACACCAGGTGTGGCCAGGTGACAAACAGTGTTCAGATGTGAGGAGCTCCACAACCCGTGACTTCCCGCGCACATCGTCTGCTACTTGCGATACGGGCAAGGCTTTTTTATTAGCGACCAAAAGTTGCGAACTTTATCGACGATGTTCTCTACTAAATCCTTTCAGCAAAAATATGACCAAGTATGACACATAGAATGGAGCTGCTATCCCCGTTTAAATAAGAACATCTCATTTCAGTAGGCCTTTTATATGGTTTTACTAATTTCCTGCAAAAAAGGGAAGCAAAGGATAAGATGATTAATAAATTTACATAGAGTGACCCTATTTTATTTTTTTTACTGAAGAGACTATGAAGAGACATTAGTATATTACTGTAACCTTTGCATTCCTTATTTCTGCATCATAATCGCCATTGTGTCCAACATGCTGTGCAGCAAGAGCTGAAGCCCAACTACACAGCGCCTTAAAGCTCCACGTATTGATCACAACCTGAACTGGCAGCGTTATTGACTGAAATTCCACAGATGAATAGTCAAGAGATATCCTTCATCACATGTCGAGCCTCTAAAAGCTTTTGAGGTCAAAGTGAACGACAAAACGCTTCCTTGAACTGCAGAGCAGGAAGACAAAATAAGCTTCTTTTTTTTTTTATCAAAGTAAAGACTCACAACAACAAGTTCAAACCAAAAATTAAAGCTGCAAGCAGCGTTGGTCGGCTCCGCCTTTGGCTGCTGCCCCCGAGACCCACGGCCGGATAAGCGGTAGAAGACGCCTTGGTGCCACTATTTTGAGAATCTAATGCATTGTGAAAGTAATGCAGTTGTTGTATTGAAGTGAAAATATCAAACTTCCTGTTGATTTTTGCTAAAGTATGTTAATTATTAAAATGTAGGTCTAAGTGAGACCTACATAGTGGTTTTTGTTTCATGTCTCTCTGACATTCCTATCGGAAGTTACAAGCAGTTTTGTCTGTGTTTTCTTCCTATGAGCAGTTTGTCTGTGTTGTATTCCTAGTGGGCGCTAGAGCACAATTGTGAGTTTTGGGGTTCGGTTTTTTTATTAGCTCTCAATTGTTGCCAGTCCTGATGTGTGTGCCAAGTTTGGTGAGTTTTGAAGCATTGTAAAGGGGTCAAATTACAGATGAAAGAGGCAAAAATGACATTTTTTAGGAAAATGTGCGCGGGTGTTCTTTGAAGGCACGTAAAATCAAAACCGGAGCAGTAATCAAAACTTTGATCTATACTTTTAATCAGAAGGGTCCAAACTCTCTCCTGTGCGAGTTTGAAGCCGAAACGACAAACGCACTCGGAGGAGTTTTCGTTTGAAAAAAGGTGACGGGTTTTCACAAAACTTTTATTTTGAAGGGGTAATTGCCAACTTCCTGTTGATTTTTTCTGCAGGCTGTCGATTATTAAAATGTAGGTCTAAGTGAGACCTACATATAAGTTTTTGTTTCATGTCTTTGCGGCATTCCTACTGGAAGTTACAAGCAATTTTGTTTGTGTTTTCTTCCTAGGAGCAGTTTTTTCTGTGTTTCATTAAAAAATTGCGCTAGAGCGCATTTTTTTGATTTTGGGGTTTGTTTTTTTCATTAGATCGCAATTTTTGCCAGTCCAGATGTGTGTGCCAAGTTTGGTGAGTCTTGAAGCATTTTAAGGGGGTCAAATTACAGCGCAAAGAGGCAAAAATTGCATTTTTTGCGAAAATGTTATTTTGAAGGGGTTTTCGCCAACTTCCTGTAGCTTTTTGCTGAAAGAAGTGAGTGTATGAAAATTGGGTCTAAGTCAGACCTACATAGGAGTTTTTGTTTCATGTCGCTATGACATTCCTAACAGAAGTTACATGCAGTTTTGTCTGTAATTTTTTCCTAGGAGGCGCTAGAGCGCAATTTTCATTTTGGGGGATTGGTTGCTTAATATGTTGGGAAGGTTTGCTATACCGACGTGTTTGTGAAATTTGGTGAGTTTTGAAGCATGTTAAGGGGGTCAAATTACAGCGCGTAGGTGCGGAATAATAATAAAACACAGCAGTTTCAATAGGGTCCTTGGCCCATGGCGAAGGACTCCTGTGGAGTCCTTTTCCATGGGCCTGTGGACCCTAAAACTCTCTCCTGTGCGAGTTTGAAGCCGAAACGACAAACGCACTCGGAGGAGTTTTCGTTTGAAAAAAAGGTGACGGGTTTTCACAAAACTTTTATTTTGAAGGGGTAATTGCCAACTTCCTGTTGATTTTTTCTGCAGGCTGTCAATTATTAAAATGTAGGTCTAAGTGAGACCTACATAGAAGTTTTTGTTTCATGTCTTTGCGGCATTCCTACTGGAAGTTACAAGCAATTTTGTTTGTGTTTTCTTCCTAGGAGCAGTTTTTTCTGTGTTTTATTAAAAAATTGCACTAGAGCGCATTTTTTGATTTTGGGGTTTGTTTTTTTCATTAGATCGCAATTTTTGCCATTCCAGATGTGTGTGCCAAGTTTGGTGAGTTTCGAAGCCTTGTAAGGGGGTCAAATTACAGCGCAAAGAGGCAAAAATTGCATTTTTTGCGAAAATTTTATTTTGAAGGTGTTTTTGCCAAATTCCTGTAGCTTTTTGCTGAAAGAAGTGAGTGTATGAAAATTGGGTCTAAGTCAGACCTACATAGGAGTTTTTGTTTCATGTCGCTATGACAATCCTAACAGAAGTTACATGCAGTTTTGTCTGTAATTTATTCCTAGGGGGCGCTAGAGCGCAATTTTCATTCTGGGGGATTGGTTGCTTAATATGTTGGGAAGGTTTGCTATACCGACGTGTGTCATTTTTGCCTCTTTCATCTGTAATTTGACCCCTTTACAATGCTTCAAAACTCACCAAACTTGGCACACACATCAGGACTGGCAACAATTGCGAGCTAATAAAAAATCCGAACCCCAAAACTCACAATTGTGCTCTAGCGCCCCCTAGGAATACAACACAGACATACTGCTCCTAGGAAGAAAACACAGACAAAACTGCTTGTAACTTCCGGTAGGAATGTCAGAGAGACATGAAACAAAAACTGTGGAGTCCTTTTCCATGGGCCTGCAGACCCTAATAATAAACTTTTTTAATGCAAATATATCACTCTGCAGTCAAAGTTGGGAATTCCCTGCACCTTTCCTGTAATTATAAGCTTTCCTGTGTCCCAGTGGGCAGCGTGGGGAAAACATGCTTGTGCTGCAGTCAAATACACATTTGCTCGTGCAAACGCCGTGTCTCAATTCAGAAGATTAACAATGTACTTTAAATCTTTTTACATGAGTCTTTTAGGGACGGGAGAAAATATGGACACATATATATATTAGAGATGTCTGATAATTGCTTTTTTTGCCCATATCCGATATTGACCAACTCTTAATCACCGAATCTGATATCTACTGATAAATACAGTAGTGGAATGAACACATTATTATGCCTAATTTTGTTGTGATGCCCCCTGCTGGATGCATTAAACAATGTAACAAGGTTTTCCAAAAAAAAATCAACTCAAGTTATGGCCGCATGTGGCCCCCGGGCCTAAATTTGCCCAGATCAGATCTACAGCTTCTACAAACCCTGTTTCCATATGAGTTGGGAAATTGTGTTGGATGTAAATATAAACAGAATACAATGATTTGCAAATCCTTTTCAACCCATATTCAGTTGAATATGCTACAAAGACAATATATTTGATGTTCAAACTGATCAACTTATTTTTTTTTGTGCAAATAATCATTAACTTTAGAATTTGATGCCAGCAACACGTGACAAAGGAGTTTGGAAAGGTGGCAATAAATACTAATAACGTTGACGAATGCTCATCAAACACTTATTTGGAGCATCCCACAGGTGTGCAGGCTAATTGGGAACAGGTGGGTGCCATGATTGGGTATAAAAACAGCTTCCCCAAAAATTGCTCAGTCTTTCACAAGAAAGGATGGGGCGAGGTACACCCCTTTGTCCACAACTGCGTGAGCAAATAGTCAAACAGTTTAAGAACAACCTTTCTCAAAGTGACATTGCAAGAAATTTAGGGATTTCAACATCTACGCTCCGTAATATCATCAAAATGTTCAGAGAATCTGGAGAAATCACTCCACGTAAGCGACATGGCCGGAAACCAACATTGAATGACCGTAACCTTTGATCCCTCAGACGGCACTGTATCAAAAACCGACATCAATCTCGAAAGGATATCACCACATTGGCTCAGGAACACTTCAGAAAACCACTCTCAGTAACTACAGTTGGTCGCTACATCTGTAAGTGCAAGTTAAAGCTCTACTATGCATAGCGAAAGCCATTTATCAACAACATCCAGAAACGCAGCTGGCTTCTCTGGGCCCGAGATCATCTAAGATGGACTGAGGCAAACTGGAAAAGTGTTCTGTGGTCTGACAAGTCCACATTTCAAATTGCTTTTGGAAATATTCAACAACGTGTCATCGGGAACAAAGGGGAAGCGAACCATCCAGACTGTTATCGACGCAAAGTTCAAAAGCCAGCATCTGTGATGGTATGGGGGTGCATTAGTGCCCAAGGCATGGGTAACTTACACATCTGTGAAGGCACCATTAATGCTGAAAGGTACATACAGGTTTTGGAACAACATCTAAGCGCCATCTTTTTTCATGGACGCCCCTGCTTATTTCAGGATGACAATGCCAAGCCACATTCAGCACGTGTTACAACAGTGTGGTTTCGTAGTAAAAGAGTGCGGGTACTTTCCTGGCCCGCCTGCAGTCCAGACCTGTCTCCCATGGAAAATGTGTGGCGCATTATGAAGAGTAAAATACGACAGCGGAGACCCTGGACTGTTGAACGACTGAAGCTCTACATAAGTGTGAAGTGAAGTGAAATATATTTATATAGCGCTTTTCTCAAGTGACTCAAAGCGCTTTACATAGTGAAACCCAATATCTAAGTTACATTTAAACCAGTGTGGGTGGCACTGGGAGCAGGTGGGTAAAGTGTCTTGCCCAAGGACACAACGGCAGTAACTAGGATGGCACAAGCGAGAATCGAACCTGCAACCCTCAAGTTGCTGGCACGGCCACTCTACCAACCGAGCTATGCCGCCCATACATAAAGCAAGAATGGGAAAGAATTCCACTTTCAAAGCTTCAACAATTAGTTTCCGCAGTTCCCTAACATTTATTGAGTGTTGTTAAAAGAAAAGGTGATGTAACACAGTGGTGAACATGCCCTTTCCCAACTACTTTGGCACGTGTTGCAGCCATGAAATTCTAAGTTAATTATTATTTGCAAAAAAATAAATAAAGTTATGAGTTTGAACATCAAATATGTTGTCTTTGTAGCATATTCAACTGAATATGGGTTGAAAAGGATTTGCAAATCATTGTATTTAGTTTATATTTACATCTAACACACCTTCCCAACTCATACGGAAACGCGGTTTGTATACTACGACAACCCGAGGCCCAATAATCACGTGGCGACCTCAGGAGTCCTACCTCAGCACATTTCCCAGGGAGGAACACTAAAAGGAGGAACAAGCCGGATGCAGCACGCTGGCCAATAAACATGACATCTCTCATGGACTTTGCTCTGGTCTTATCTCTCTGCCTTTGCACATTCACCTTCATCACTCAGCCTCATAAAGCACACAGAAGGTCACCGTGGAACACTTTATGTCCGGAGCCTGTTGTGGATTCACATTGACCACCAGAGTGGGAAGACAATCCCTTCTTTGATTCATTCACATCCTATTCTGGTGAACGGAAGCACGTGCTGCGCCGACATCCCATTTGCCAGGAAACATATCTGCTCAAAACCCCCATACTCAACACTTTAGTCCATGTTCAAAGTAAAATAATCACTGTATTAAAAAAAACAAAAAAAACACACATCCTTTGTGTAGGTTAGGGGTGTCCAAAGTGTGGCCCGGGGGCCATTTGTGGCCCGCAGCACATCATTCTAAAAATACTAAAATATATATATTTTAAACATTAAAAAGTGGAATAAAAGACCAAATAGGTGAAATGCAACGAGAAAAAGTTGCATTGTTGACTCTAATAACACCATTTTTTAAATAATGTCTCAAAAAATAATAATGAATCAAAATCAATGTTGCTATAAATTATTGATTGATTTCAGGACAAAAAGGACATAAATACAACAAACATAAAAACATGAAAAATATGAAAATTAGAATAATTACTTACTAATTATATACTAATACTAATTATCCTATTGAGTGTTATTATAATTATTAGGAGTGGGCAAATTAATGCGTTAATTACGCCGACAATTATTTTATCGCACATTTGCGTATGTTGTTTACATGCTTTTATTTTGTTAACGCCTGTTCTTAACAAGATGGCGTCGGCTGGCGTCAAGGGGCTCTTGGTAAAGATGGAACATTTGGCAAAAATACCGGACAATTCTGCAAATGTCATGGCTGGCTTACAGCGTGGTCACTCCGGGATCACTTACGACCGCCAGACAATTCTGAATGTGGATAGATCGGGCCGTTTTGGACTGAATGAGGCGTGCTAGCTAGCATGTGAATACTTTGCCGGTTACATCCAGCGGCCTGTGAAGCAGCGGAGTATATGTGTTGTCTGTCTATTTATGAATAATGCAGACCAGGAGTGTTGGCTGAGTTCTTAACGTTTACTTTCAGAGCGTGCATATCACAACATACAAGATGCCGTCATGGCGACACAACCTATACCGGGCTACCGCGCATGCTCGTCACTCCTGTTGCATGCTGGGTAGGGCAGTTCTTTTTTTCCCTGGCTCATAACATCACAATATAGTACCATGTATATGATGCCTTCAGTTTATCAAAGCACCAAGCAAACGATCGGAAAATTCCCATCATATCAATTCCTAGATATGCTCATAATTATTTTAAGTGCACTACGCAGAATAAACACAACATTAGGGTCCGCCCTGCCTATGGCAAAGGACTCCACAGGAGTCCTTTGCCATAGGCATTCTATAGCAAAAATCAACAGGAAGTTGGCAAAAACCCCTTCGAATCAAAATTTTCGCAAATAAGTCAATTTTTGCCTCTTTGAACTGAAATTTGACCCCCTTAAAATGCTTCAAAACTCACCAAACTTGGCACACACTTCAAGACTGGCAAAAATTGCGATTTAGTGAAAAAAACAAACCTTAAAACTCAAAATTGCGCTCTATTGCAATTTTTGAATAAAACACAGAAAAAACTGCTCCTAGGAAGAGGAAACAGATAAAACTGCTTGTAACTTCTGGTAGGAATGTCGGACAGACATGAAACAAAAACCTCAATGTAGGTCTCACTTAGACCTATATTTTGATAAGTGGCATCTTTCAGTTAAAATCAACAGGAAGTTGGCAATTACCCCTTCAAAATAAAAGTTTTGTAAAAAGCCGTCACCTTTTTCCAGACAAAACTGCTTGTAACTTCTGTTAGGAATGTCGTAGAGACATGAAACAAAGACCTCTATGTTGGTCTGACTAAGACCAGGTCTTCAGTCGCGGGGGCAGCAGCCAAAGCGGAGCAACCAAAGGCGGACCCGACCAACGCTGCTTGCAGCTTTAATTAACATTGCTACTACAGATAATTTGATCAAAAATTCCCTAAAACAGCCCACTACCTATAATATAGGTTTTTTAGACATAAGATCCCTGATAAAAAAAATGTTTCTGCTGTTACCTCAGAAATTGCCTGTTCAGATGTTATGATTGTGGCTCAGAGATTTGTATGTAGATTATATTTATTTTCCATAACAAACAGGATAACTTAAATACCCTGGCAGTGGCAATAAGCTTACATGTTTGTATTTACATTTTTGGAGTTGATTTTCATCAAATATGCTATTTAACTGCTACTGTTTAACAAGGACTGATTTAAATTGTGTTTGCACAACAAATGTTTTGGCGCTTTTGTTCATGTGGGAGAATATTCCAATAAAGGTGCACTACACACTACTTTTGAATTCATTATTGGGCTTTGCGTATACAATGCAGTTAATCGCGATTAATCAGAGAAATAGTGTGATTAACTTCGATTAACATTTTTAATCGTTGCCCAGCCCTAATAAATATACTAAAGCAATTACGATATATTTTCTGAAGCTGATATAGAGATTTAAGTGTTGAATGAAAAAGTAAAACAATTTAAAAAAGCATGACCTTTTTATGAGTGGAGCACTTTTGGATACCTAAGGATTTTAGTGGATTTTAATAACGATCTTTGCTAAAAAAAATAAATAAAAAAAAGAATAGTAAATTCAAATAAATTTTGCTATGAATTATTGACCTAAGTAGGGATCCAATTACTTCACAATAAATAGCTCGGTTGGTAGAGCGGCCGTGCCAGCAACTTGAGGGTTGCAGGTTCGATTCCCGCTTCCATCATCCTAGTCACTGCCGTTGTGTCCTTGGGCAAGACACTTTACCCACCTGCTCCCAGTGCCACCCACACTGGTTTAAATGTAACTTGGATATTGGGTTTCACTATGTAAAACGCTTTGAGTCACTAGAGAAAAGCGCTATATAAATATAATTCACTTCACAATATCGATCCATCCATTTCCTACTGCTTATTCCCTATTGGGGTCGTGGGGGGGGGGGGGGGCGCTGGCGCCTATCTCAGCTACAACAGCGCAATGAGGCAAAAAAAATAAAAAAAAGAAGTGTATATTGTATTGGTTTTGAAAATTAAATAATATCAACTTGGCGTGCTTTGATTTTTCAGTGTGCGGCCCTCAGTGGAAAAAGTTTGGACACCCCTGGTGTAGGTCGAGCAAGCAAGTTGTGTAACTTTACTTCCTGGCTGCTGACCCTTTAACTCACTGATGGAATTTGTGACATCATCACTTGAAATATATCCACTGCATCCTTAACATGGTTCACCGGCGTCTATTTTGCTCACGTGAATGAATGAATGAGGACTCACCATTTGGCATTCCACGGCCGAGGGGTTGGGGGTGGTCGTCGGTCACATTGTGCAGAGGGGCGCCCCCCGTGTTGAAGCAACAGAAGCACAAATTATCATCAAAATACCACAAGTTACTTTGAAGGGGTCCAACTGTGCAACAAAAAGTGCTAACTCTCTTAAAGAGACATGTTTACCTGACTGTTCAAACTGCTCCCCTGCGTGACCTGACACCGGGAGGAGAGCCTCGGAGGGAAAAAGGACCCGGCACCTGTAAAGTCAGGACAGGTTCGGCGAGGAGGAACCGATCCTTGGCCTTAGCCCCGCCCCTTTTGATTGGAAACACCCCCCTTTTGGTGCAACAATAAGGCACGCCCACCCTGATGAGGCTGCGACAATCAGCACGGTGTTGGTGCCATCTAGTGGTCATGAGAGAAGGTGGAAGATATACAAACTATAAATACTCAAGGCCACTAGAGGGCAGCAGAGTTAAACTGTGGAAATAAATGATGTATGGCAGGGGTGTCCAAACTTTTTCCACTAAGGGCCGCACATGGAAAAATTAAAGCATGCGGGGGCCATTTTAATACTTTTCATTTTCAAACCATAACAAAATATATGGATTTTTAAAATGTATTTTACCTTTAGGTGTCCCGGGGACCATAACGGGTCTCAGTTATTAAAATGTTAAAAATAAGTCAACATTTTATTATTATTCTTTTATTTAACGCTGACAGTAAATCTCCATATCATAAAGTTGAGTGTGACTATCACAGAGTGTAGTGTCACTATGATAAAGTGTAGTGTGACTATCATAACGTGTAGTGTGACTATTATAATGTGGAGTGTGACTATCATAAAGTGTAGTGTCTCTATCATGAAGTGTAGCGTGACTATCATAAAGTTGAGTGTGACTATCACAAAGTGTAGTGTCACTATGATAACGTGTAGTGTGACTATCATGAAGTGTAGTGTTATCAAGTACAGTGTGACTATCGTAAAGTTTAGTGTTATCATTAAGTATAGTGTGACTATCATAAAGTGTAGTGTCACTATCATAATGTGTATTGTGACTATCATAAAGTGTAGTGTGACTACCATAAAGTGTCGTGTGACTACCATAAGGTGTCGTGTGACTACCATAAGGTGTCGTGTGACTACCATAAGGTGTCGTGTGACTATCATAAAGTGTACCGTCACTATCATAAAGTGTAGTGTGACTAGCATAAAGTGTAGTGTGACCATCATAAAAAGTAGTGTGACTATCATGAAGTGTAGTCGGACTATCATAATGTGTATTGTGACTATCATAAAGTGCAGTGTCACTGTCATAAAGTGCAGTGTGACTATCATAAAGTGTAGTGTCACTATCATAAAGTGTAATGTGACTATCATAAAGGGTAGTGTCACTATCATGTGTAGTGACCATAACGTGTAGTGTCACTATCATAAAGTGTAGTGTGACTATCATAACGTGTAGCGTCACTATCATAAAGTGTAGTGTGACTATCATTAAGTATAGTGTGACTTTTATAAAGTGTAGTGTCACTATCATTAAGTGTAGTGTGACTAGCATAAAGTGTAGTGTGACTATCATAAAAAGTAGTGTGACTATCATGAAGTGTAGTCGGACTATCATAAGGTGTCGTGTGACTATCATAAAGTGTAGTGTGACTATCATAAAGTCAATCAGTCAATCAATGTTTACTTATATAGCCCTAAATCATTTGTGTCTCAAAGGGCTGCACAAACCACAACACAAACCACTACAACATCCTCGGTAGGCCCACATAAGGGCAAGGAAAACTCACACCCAGTGGGACGTCGGTGACAATGTGCAGTGTGACTACCATAATGTGTTGTGTGACCATCATAAAGTGTACTGTCACTATCATAAAATGTAGTGTGACTATCATAAAGTGTAGTCTGACTATCATAAAAAGTAGTGTGACTATCATGAAGTGTAGTTGGACTATCATGTGTAGTGTGACTATCATAAAGTGCAGTGTCACTGTCATAAAGTGCAGTGTGACTATCATGAAGTGCAGTGTGACTATCATTAAGTGTAGTGTCACTATCATATAGTGTAGTGTCACTATCATAACGTGTAGTGTCACTATCATAAAGTGTAGTGTGACTATCATGAAGTGTAGTGTCACTATCATAACGTGTGGTGTCACTATCATAAAGTGTAGTGTGACTATCATGTGTAGTGTCATTATCATAAAGTGTAGTGTCACTATCATAATGTGTAGTGTGACTATCATAAAGTGTGACTATCATAAAGTGTAGTGTCAATATCATAAAGTGTAGAGTCACTATCATAATATATAGTTTGACTATCATAAAGTGTATTGTGACTATCATAATGTGTAGTCTGATCATAAAGTGAAGTCCGACTTTTTTAAAGTGTAGTGTCACTATCATAAAGTGTAGATGTCTATCATAATGTGTAGTGTGACTATCATAAAGTGTAGTGTTGCTGTCATAAAGTGTAGTGTGATTATCATAAAGTGTAGTGTCACTATCATAATGTGTAGTGTGACTATATAAAGTGTAGTGTCACTATCATAAAGTGTATAGTGTGACTATCATAAAGTGTAGTGTTGCTATCATAAAGTGTAGTGTGACTATCATGAAGTGTAGTGTCACTATCATAACGTGTGGTGTCACTATCATAAAGTGTAGTGTGACTATCATGTGTAGTGTGACTATCATAAAGTGTAGTGTGACTATCATAAAGTGTAGTGTGACTATCATAAAGTGTAGTGTCAATATCATAAAGTGTAGAGTCACTATCATAATATATAGTTTGACTATCATAAAGTGTATTGTGACTATCATAATGTGTAGTCTGATCATAAAGTGTAGTCTGACTTTTTTAAAGTGTAGTGTCACTATCATAAAGTGTAGATGTCTATCATAATGTGTAGTGTGACTATCATAAAGTGCAGTAGTGCAGTGTTGCAGTCATAAAGTGTAGTGTGATTATCATAAAGTGTAGTGTCACTATCATAATGTGTAGTGTGACTATATAAAGTGTAGTGTCACTATCATAAAGTGTATAGTGTGACTATCATAAAGTGCAGTGTTGCTGTCATAAAGTGTAGTTTGATTATCATAAAGTGTAGTGTCACTATCATAATGTGTAGTGTGACTATATAAAGTGTAGTGTCACTATCATAAAGTGTATAGTGTGACTATCATAAAGTGTAGTGTCACTATCATAAAGTGTAGTGTAAGTATCATAATGTGTAGTGTCACTATCATAAAGTGTAGTTTGACTATAATAAAGTTTAGTGTCACTACCATAAAGTTTAGTGCCACTATCATAACGTGTATTGTCACTATCATAACATGTAGTGTCACTATCATGTGTAGTGTGACTATCATAAAGTGTAGTGTCACTATCATAATGTGTAGTGTGACTATCATAAAGTGTAGTGTCACTATCATAATGTGTAGTCTGACTATCATAAAGTGTAGTGTCACTATCATAAAGTGTAGAGTCACTATCATAATGTATAGTTTGACTATCATAAACTGTATTGTGACTGTCATAATGTGTAGTCTGAGTATCATAAAGTGTAGTCCGACATTTGTAAAGTGTAGTGTCACTATCATAAAACACTACACATTATGATAGACTACATTTTATGATAGACATCTACATTTTATGATATAGATGTCTATCATAAAATGTAGTCTATCATGTTTAGTGTGACTATCATAAAGTGCAGTGTTGCAGTCATAAAGTGTAGTGTGATTATCATAAAGTGTAGTGTGACTATATAAAGTGTAGTGTCACTATCATAAAGTGTATAGTGTGACTATCATAAAGTGTAGTGTCACTATCATAAAGTGTAGTGTCAGTATCATGTGTAGTGTCACTATCATAAAGTGTAGTTTGACTTTAATAAAGTGTAGTGTCACTACCATAAAGTTTAGTGCCACTATCATAAAGTGTAGTGTCACTATCATAACGTGTAGTGTCACTATCATAAAGTGCAGTGTCACTGTCATAAAGTGTAGTGTGACTATCATGTGTAGTGTCATTATCATAAAGTGTAGTGTCACTATCATAATGTGTAGTGTGACTATCATAAAGTGTGACTATCATAAAGTGTAGTGTCAATATCATAAAGTGTAGAGTCACTATCATAATATATAGTTTGACTATCATAAAGTGTATTGTGACTATCATAATGTGTAGTCTGATCATAAAGTGAAGTCCGACTTTTTTAAAGTGTAGTGTCACTATCATAAAGTGTAGATGTCTATCATAATGTGTAGTGTGACTATCATAAAGTGTAGTGTTGCTGTCATAAAGTGTAGTGTGATTATCATAAAGTGTAGTGTCACTATCATAATGTGTAGTGTGACTATATAAAGTGTAGTGTCACTATCATAAAGTGTATAGTGTGACTATCATAAAGTGTAGTGTTGCTATCATAAAGTGTAGTGTGACTATCATGAAGTGTAGTGTCACTATCATAACGTGTGGTGTCACTATCATAAAGTGTAGTGTGACTATCATGTGTAGTGTGACTATCATAAAGTGTAGTGTGACTATCATAAAGTGTAGTGTGACTATCATAAAGTGTAGTGTCAATATCATAAAGTGTAGAGTCACTATCATAATATATAGTTTGACTATCATAAAGTGTATTGTGACTATCATAATGTGTAGTCTGATCATAAAGTGTAGTCTGACTTTTTTAAAGTGTAGTGTCACTATCATAAAGTGTAGATGTCTATCATAATGTGTAGTGTGACTATCATAAAGTGCAGTAGTGCAGTGTTGCAGTCATAAAGTGTAGTGTGATTATCATAAAGTGTAGTGTCACTATCATAATGTGTAGTGTGACTATATAAAGTGTAGTGTCACTATCATAAAGTGTATAGTGTGACTATCATAAAGTGCAGTGTTGCTGTCATAAAGTGTAGTTTGATTATCATAAAGTGTAGTGTCACTATCATAATGTGTAGTGTGACTATATAAAGTGTAGTGTCACTATCATAAAGTGTATAGTGTGACTATCATAAAGTGTAGTGTCACTATCATAAAGTGTAGTGTAAGTATCATAATGTGTAGTGTCACTATCATAAAGTGTAGTTTGACTATAATAAAGTTTAGTGTCACTACCATAAAGTTTAGTGCCACTATCATAACGTGTATTGTCACTATCATAACATGTAGTGTCACTATCATGTGTAGTGTGACTATCATAAAGTGTAGTGTCACTATCATAATGTGTAGTGTGACTATCATAAAGTGTAGTGTCACTATCATAATGTGTAGTCTGACTATCATAAAGTGTAGTGTCACTATCATAAAGTGTAGAGTCACTATCATAATGTATAGTTTGACTATCATAAACTGTATTGTGACTGTCATAATGTGTAGTCTGAGTATCATAAAGTGTAGTCCGACATTTGTAAAGTGTAGTGTCACTATCATAAAACACTACACATTATGATAGACTACATTTTATGATAGACATCTACATTTTATGATATAGATGTCTATCATAAAATGTAGTCTATCATGTTTAGTGTGACTATCATAAAGTGCAGTGTTGCAGTCATAAAGTGTAGTGTGATTATCATAAAGTGTAGTGTGACTATATAAAGTGTAGTGTCACTATCATAAAGTGTATAGTGTGACTATCATAAAGTGTAGTGTCACTATCATAAAGTGTAGTGTCAGTATCATGTGTAGTGTCACTATCATAAAGTGTAGTTTGACTTTAATAAAGTGTAGTGTCACTACCATAAAGTTTAGTGCCACTATCATAAAGTGTAGTGTCACTATCATAACGTGTAGTGTCACTATCATAAAGTGCAGTGTCACTGTCATAAAGTGTAGTGTGACTATCATGTGTAGTGTCATTATCAGAAAGTGTAGTGTCAGTATCATAATGTGTAGTGTGACTATCATAAAGTGTAGTGTCACTATCATAATGTGTAGTGTGACTATCATAAAGTGTAGTGTCACTATCATAATGTGTAGTCTGACTATCATAAAGTGTAGTGTCACTATCATAAAGTGTAGAGTCACTATCATAATGTATAGTTTGACTATCATAAACTGTATTGTGACTGTCATAATGTGTAGTCTGAGTATCATAAAGTGTAGTCCGACATTTATAAAGTGTAGTGTCACTATCATAAAACACTACACATTATGATAGACTACATTTTATGATAGACATCTACATTTTATGATATAGATGTCTATCATAAAATGTAGTCTATCATGTTTAGTGTGACTATCATAAAGTGCAGTGTTGCAGTCATAAAGTGTAGTGTGATTATCATAAAGTGTAGTGTGACTATATAAAGTGTAGTGTCACTATCATAAAGTGTATAGTGTGACTATCATAAAGTGTAGTGTCACTATCATAAAGTGTAGTGTCAGTATCATGTGTAGTGTCACTATCATAAAGTGTAGTTTGACTTTAATAAAGTGTAGTGTCACTACCATAAAGTTTAGTGCCACTATCATAAAGTGTAGTGTCACTATCATAACGTGTAGTGTCACTATCATAAAGTGCAGTGTCACTGTCATAAAGTGCAGTGTGACTATCATGTGTAGTGTCATTATCAGAAAGTGTAGTGTCAGTATCATAATGTGTAGTGTGACTATCATAAAGTGTAGTGTCACTATCATATGTAGTCAATATTATAAAGTGTAGTGTGACTATCATAATGTGTAGTGTGACTATCATAAAGTGTAGTGTGACTTTCATAAGGTGTAGTGTGACTATCATAAAGTGTAGTGTCACTATAAGCTGGACACGCTTTGTTTAACAACTCAGATAGTGATACACTACTAGTGTTTTGAAGACAAAACATTAATATAACAACAAAGTTGCTAATTGTCATTTCTAAATAAGTGAGCTAGCAACACCAAATAGTTAGCATGTACCTTGTAGCTCAGAAGAAAACGACCTCCGAATCTCCCAATTTGATTCTTTTATTTTTTTCTTTTTAACAGAAACATGTAAGTAATTGTGGTAAAAAGTCACATTTAGTCCGACTGCCAGAGGCTGGACAGATGATTCTATCTCAGTGTGGCCGCGCTGAGGCGGACTGACAGCAGCCGAGACAAACAATGGCAGACATGTTGGACTCTAACACATTTGGCGGGTCAGACATCAAACACGCTGGCGACGTCGGTTTAGTTACCTTTCATTTCCACAGGATGCGTCATGGCTGCGGTTCATATAATCACCAGCAGACTGTTTAGATTGTGATTGACGTCAATGTGTCCTTTTTAAACCGCCAATGAGATTCTAATTTGGCCAGTTCCTCAACACGGCGGATCAAGTTAGCGAAAATCTACGGTGTTGGACAGGAAGTCATGCACAATCACAAAATAAATGACCGGGGTTAGTTTCAAAATAAAACACAAAACCGGTGAAGTTGGCATGTTGTGTAAATGGTAAATAAAAAACAGAATACAATGACTTGCAAATGCTTTTCAACTTATATTCAATTAAATAGACTGCAAAGACAAGGTAAAAAGACCCAGGAAGTGGTTGAGGAGAAGAAAGTCAGTCCTTCCCTGCTTGGATAAGCACAAGAAGATGGAAGGATGGGTGGATCTCCAAGGCGGATCATATTTTAAACTTTGAAACGTCCTAATGGGCCGCGGAAGGACTTGGAGACGACTTGTCAAAGGTTTTCAGACGTAATTTCACCTTGTTGACCCAATTGCTGATTCTTGAGGTCGGAAAATTGAAGAACTATACACAAACCCGGCCCTGCGATGAGGTGGCGACTTGTCCAGGGTGTACCCCACCTTCCGCCCGATTGTAGCTGAGATAGGCGCCAGCGCCCCCCACCACCCCAAAAGGTAAAAAGCGGTAGAAAATGGATGGATGGATGGATCGATGGATACACAAACCCCGTTTCCATATGAGTTGGGAAATTGTGTTAGATGTAAATATAAACAGAATACATTTTCTACCGCTTATTCCCTTTTGGGGTGGCGGGGGGGGGGGGGCGCTGGCGCCTATCTCAGCTACAATCGGGCGGAAGGCAGGGTACACCCTGGACAAGTCGCCATCTCATCGCAGGGCCAAAACAGATAGACAAACAACATTCACACTCACATTCAAAAACTAGGGACCATTTAGTGTTGCCAATCAACCTATCCCCAGGTGCATGTCTTTGGAAGTGGGAGGGGCCTATCCCCAGGTGCATGTCTTTGGAGGTGGGAGGAAGCCGGAGTACGCGGAGGGAACCCACGCATTCACGGGGAGAACATGCAAACTCCACACAGAAAGATCCCGAGCCTAGATTTGAACCCAGGACTGCAGGAACTTCGTATTGTGAGGAAGACGCACTAACCCCTCTGCCACCGTGAAGCCCAAATACAATGATTTGCAAATCCTTTTCAAACCATATTCAGCTGAATGCACTACAAATACAACATATTTGAGGTTGAAACCTCATAAATTAAATTTTTTTAGCAAACAATAATTAACTTAGAATTCCATGGCTGCAACACGTGCCAATGTAGTTGGGAAAGGGCATGTTCACCACTGTGTTACATCACCTTTTCTTTTAACAACACTCAATAAACGTTTGGGAACTGAGGAAACTAATTGTTGAAGCTTTGGAAGTGGAATTCTTTCCCATTCTTGTTTTATGTAGAGCTTCAGTCCTTCAACAGTCCGGTGGTCTCCGCTGTCGTATTTTACGCTTCATAATGTACTAATGCACCCCCATACCATCACAGATGCTAGCTTTTGAACTTTGCGTTGATAACAGTCTGGATGGTTCGCTTCCCCTTTGGTCCGGATGACACGATGTCGAATATTTCCAAAAACAATTTGAAATGTGGACTCGTCAGACCACAGAACACTTTTCCACTTTGCATCAGTCCATCTTGGATGATCTCGGGCCCAGAGAAGCCGGCGGTGTTTCTGGATGTTGTTGATAAATGGCTTTCGCTTTGCATAGTAGAGCTTTAACTTGCACTTACAGATGTAGCGACAAACTGTATTTAGTGACAGTGGTTTTCTGAAGTGTTCCTGAGCCCATGTGGTGATATCCTTTAGAGATTGATGTCGGTTTTTTGATACAGTGCCGTCTGAAGGATCGAAGGTCACGGTCACTCAATGTTGGTTTCCGGCCATGCTGCTTACGTGGAGTGATTTCTCCAGATTCTCTGAACCTTTTGATGATATTATGGAGCGTAGATGTTGAAATCCCTAAATTTCTTGCGACTGCACTTTGAGAAACGTTGTTCTTAAACTGTTTGACTATTTACTCACACAGTTGTGGACAAAGGGGTGTACCTCGCCCCATCCTTTCTTGTGAAAGACTGAGCATTTTTTGGGGAAGCTGTTTTTATACCCAATCATGGCACCCACCTGTTCCCAATTAGCCTGCACACCTGTGGGATGTTCCAAATAAGTGTTTGATGAGCATTCCAGTATTTATTGCCACCTTTCCCAACTTCTTTGTCACGTGTTGCTGGCATCAATTTCTAAAGTTAATGATTATTTGCACAAAAAACAATGTTTATCAGTTTGAACATCAAATATGTTGTCTTTGTAGCATATTCAACTCAATATGGGTTGAAAAGGATTTGGAAATCATTGTATTCTGTTTATATTTACATCTAACACAATTTCCAAACTCATATGGAAAAGGGGTTTGTACAAACATGTCCCGGGCAACTTTGTGCATATATGTGGTCCTCGGTCCAACGCTACCTAATATGGGTGCTGGGGAAGCAGGGGCGAGGCACAACACTCGCCAGGGATGATGTTACCCTTGGGTTTTATCTTGCTAAAAATAATCAAATAAAATTGTCCTCCTGCATGGCAAAACTGTCGTCTCTTTCACGAGCAAATCGAGTCAGGATGGTGGCGATTACGTGCCACGGAAATCAGAGCTTAGTCTGCGGCAAACTATTGTCACAGCATTTACTGCATTGATATCTGACAGACGATAATAAAAAAATATGGGACAAAGTGCGTCCTACCCATCTATCCATTTTCTATCGCTTCTTCCCTTTGGGGTCGCGGGGGGCGTTGGTGCCTATCTCAGCTACAATCGAGCGAAGGCGGGGCCTTGACCGCTAAATACGGAACGCGTGCACAATTTGTCTCTAAATATAGGACGATTCCATTTTTCAAGGGACCGTTGGCAACCCTATTTGTTCTTGTAGTTGGCAGCTATGTGCATCACCTGCCTCATGCTGAGAGCTGCTCCCATTCCCCCTAATTCAGTGTTTTTCCAACAGTGTGCCGTGAGATACAGTCTGGTGTGCCGTGGGAGATTATCTACATTTACCTATTTGGGTAAAAAATATTTTTTTGCAAACCAGTAATTATAGTCCGCAAACGATGTGTTGTTGAGTGTCGGTGCTGTCTAAAGCTCGGCATAGTAACCGTGTAATACTCTTCCGTATCAGTAGGTGGCAGCCGGTAGCTAATTGCTTTGTAGATGTCGGAAACAGCGGGAGGCAGTGTGCAGGTAAAAAGGTATCCAAAGCTTAAATTAAAAATAAACAAAAGTTGAGTGCCCCTAAGAAAAGGCAGTGAAGCTTAGGGAAGGCTATGCAGAACGAAACTAAACTTGGCTACAAAGTCAACAAAAACAGAATGCTGGACAACAGCAAAGACTTACTGTGGAGCAAAGACAATGTACATCTGAACATGACATGACAATCAACAATGTCCCCACAAATAAGGACGGCGACAACTGAAATAGTCTTGATAGCTAAAACATAGTAGATGCAGGAAATATCGCTCAAAGGAAGACATGAAACTGCTGCAGGAAATACCCCCCCAAAAAATAGAAGCGCAAGACAAGAACTAAAACACTACACACAGGAAAACAGCAACAAATACAAAATAAGTCAGGGTGGTGACAGTACACCTACTTTGAGACAAGAGCTATATCGATGCATGCTTGGTTATGGTTTAAAGTCAAATTCAAAAATTGTGACGACGACTCTTCACGGTCAACTGAGTTTCGTATTTTTTGTGATTTCTGCTGGTGATGTGCCTCCGGATTTTTTCAATGCAAAAAAATGTGCCTTGGCTCAAAAAAGGTTGAAAAACATGGCCCTAATTAACAAACCTAACCACAATATCAGAAACAGATGAATATATTTCCACCAGAGTGCAAATAAACACTTAGTGAAAAGCAGTTGGAGAACGCATACCTCTGCCAAGCACAAAATAAGGGATAGGGGCGTAAAAAAGAAAATAGATTTTCGAATGAGTCGCATTTCTTAATCGATAAAAAAAATATGAATAAATATGTCCTTTACAGCCTTTCAGGTAAATCATATTGTTGATGTAGATTTCTATATCGTCTGTACAGATGTACTTTAGAAAAGAGAGGTGTGAGATACTTCTCTTGTTACAAATATTAGATATCCATTGCTTGGTATATGTTACAAATAATATCATTGTGTTTGTACTTTGTCTTGGTGTGCAACTGCGTCATGCGGAGAGCCGTTATATCAAGTATTGAAAATCGCTTTTCGATCGTGCGGGTGTACCTAACCAAGTGTCCAGTGAGTGTGCATAAAAAAACAAGGAGCTGACATTGCTAGGGTCCTCGTGTGAAAGGCGCCGAAACATAAGAGGGGCCGTTAGGGACATTATTCAGAAATTACCTCTTACATACACTACTGAAATGCTCTCACATAAACACCTGAAGAGCATTTCAGTAGTGTATGTAAGAGCATTTCAGTAGTGTGTATGAGAGCATTTCAGTAGTGTGTATGAGAGTGTTTCAGTAGTGTGTGTGAGAGAAAAACATTTCAGTTGTTTATGTGAGAGCATTTCAGTTGTGTGTATAAGAGCGTTCCAGTAGTGTGTATAAGAGTGTTTGAGTCGTGTGTGTGAGGAAAAAAAATTTCAGTTGTTAATGTGAGAGCATTTCAGTAGTGTGTATAAGAGTGTTTCAGTAGTGTGTGTAAAAGTGTTTTAGTAGTGTGTGTGTGAGATAAACAGTTCAGTTGTTTATGTGAGAGCATTTCAGTAGTGTGTATGAGAGTGTTTCAGTAGTGTGTGTGAGAGAAAAACATTTCAGTTGTTTATGTGAGAGCATTTCAGTTGTGTGTATAAGAGCGTTCCAGTAGTGTGTATAAGAGTGTTTCAGTAGTGTGTGTGAGAAAAAACATTTCAGTTTATGTGAGAGCATTTCAGTAGTGTTTGTAAGAGTGTTTCAGTAGTGTGCATAAGAGTGTTTCAGTAGTGTGCGTGAAAAAAAAAAACAGTTCAGTTGTTTATGTGAGAGCATTTCAGTAGTGTGTATAAGAGTGTTTCAGTAGTGTGTGAAAGATGAACAGTTCAGTTGTTTATGTGAGAGCATTTCAGTAGTGTGTATGAGTGTTTCAGTAGTGTGCGTGAAAGAAAAACTGTTCAGTTGTTTATGTGAGAGCATTTCAGTAGTGTGTATAAGAGAGTTTCAGTAGTGTCTGTGAGAGAAAAACATTTCAGTGGTTTATGTGAGAGCATTTCACTAGTGTGTATAAGAGTGTTTCAGTAGTGTGTATAAGAGCAATTCAATAGTTTGTATAAGAGTGTTTCAGTAGTATGTGTGAGAGAAAAAAACATTTCAGTTGTTTATGTGAGAGCATTTCAGTAGTGTGTATAAGAGTGTTTCAGTAGTGTGTATAAGACCGTTTCAGTAGTGTGTATAAGAGTGTTTCAGTAGTGTGTGAGAGAAAAACAGTTCAGTTGTTTATGTTAGAGCATTTCAGTCGTGTGTATAAGAGGGTTTCAGTAGTGTGTATAAGAGTGTTTCAGTAGTGTGTGTGTGGAAAAAACAGCTCTGTTGTTTATGTGAGAGCATTTCAGAAGTGTGTATGAGAGTGTTTCAGTGTGTGTGTGAAAAAAAAACAGTTCAGTTGTTTATGTGAGAGCATTTCAGAAGTGTGTATAAGAGTGTTTCAGTCGTGTGTGTGAAAGATAAACAGTTCAGTTGTTTATGTGAGAGCATTTCAGTAGTGTGTATGAGTGTTTCAGTAGTGTGCGTGAAAGAAAAACTGTTCAGTTGTTTATGTGAGAGCATTTCAGTAGTGTGTATAAGAGAGTTTCAGTAGTGTCTGTGAGAGAAAAACATTTCAGTGGTTTATGTGAGAGCATTTCACTAGTGTGTATAAGAGTGTTTCAGTAGTGTGTATAAGAGCAATTCAATAGTTTGTATAAGAGTGTTTCAGTAGTGTGTGTGAGAGAAAAAACATTTCAGTTGTTTATGTGAGAGCATTTCAGTAGTGTGTATAAGAGTGTTTCAGTAGTGTGTATAAGAGTGTTTCAGTAGTGTGTATAAGACCGTTTCAGTAGTGTGTATAAGAGTGTTTCAGTAGTGTGTGAGAGAAAAACAGTTCAGTTGTTTATGTTAGAGCATTTCAGTCGTGTGTATAAGAGGGTTTCAGTAGTGTGTATAAGAGTGTTTCAGTAGTGTGTGTGTGGAAAAAACAGCTCTGTTGTTTATGTGAGAGCATTTCAGAAGTGTGTATGAGAGTGTTTCAGTGTGTGTGTGAAAAAAAAACAGTTCAGTTGTTTATGTGAGAGCATTTCAGAAGTGTGTATAAGAGTGTTTCAGTAGTGTGTGTGAAAGATAAACAGTTCAGTTGTTTATGTGAGAGCATTTCAGTAGTGTGTATGAGTGTTTCAGTAGTGTGCGTGAAAGAAAAACTGTTCAGTTGTTTATGTGAGAGCATTTCAGTAGTGTGTATAAGAGAGTTTCAGTAGTGTCTGTGAGAGAAAAACATTTCAGTGGTTTATGTGAGAGCATTTCACTAGTGTGTATAAGAGTGTTTCAGTAGTGTGTATAAGAGCAATTCAATAGTTTGTATAAGAGTGTTTCAGTAGTGTGTGTGAGAGAAAAAAAATTTCAGTTGTTTATGTGAGAGCATTTCAGTAGTGTGTATAAGAGCGTTTCAGTAGTGTGTATAAGAGTGTTTCAGTAGTGTGTGAGAGAAAAACAGTTCAGTTGTTTATGTTAGAGCATTTCAGTCGTGTGTATAAGAGTGTTTCAGTAGTGTGTATAAGAGTGTTTCAGTAGTGTGTGTGAGAGAAAAACATTTCAGTTGTTTATGTGAGAGCATTTCAGTAGTGTATGTAAGAGGTAATTCTGAATAACGTCCCTAACGGCCCCTCATACAAACAAATGCACGTACAAACATGTCAGTCAGTTGCATGTACACGAGTGCATACATTGTGCATGTTTGAATCCAAAGCAACTTGAAGATTTTTAAGGGTCCTTCTGTCAGGAAAAAATGTATGTAAATTATCAAAAAACTTTCCGTTCTCTGAGTTCCCAATGAACGGACAAGAGGCTGTCTTTGTTGCACCAAGTCGAAGGCTTAGAAAATTCCACTGTGTACGATGAGAAAGGATGGGGGTTATCTATTGTGATCCAACACTTGCCCAAAATTCGAGTCAGGACCAGCCCAAGCCATATTTTTCTCTTGTGTTAATGTGAGCAAAAACATGTTTATTTACATACCCCCCCCCCCATTCATTTAGAAACAGCTGCTATGTAAACAGGGAAAGTCCAAATAAAAAGAGATTGCGTACAATCTTCCGCCAGAGCGTGGTGGAAGTCTATACAGAGTACAGTCGCCACGTCTCTCCTCAAATTGAGCAAAATTTAATTCTGTCTCTGTTTATTTCCTTGCTTCTTGTCTTGTTTAATAGATGTCATCGATGTTTAAACCTGTCATCTTCTTTGCCTTTTGATCACCACTCTCAACTACTAACCTCCACATGAAGTTAAGTTGTATGATGAAGACATTTTGGGAAATGAGCTCAGGGAATTTTACATCAAGAGCAGATCAAGGGATCTTTTTCTCTTGTGTTAATGTGACCAAAAACAATGTTTGTTTACATACCCCCCATTACTTTAGAAACAGCTGTTATGTAAACACGGAAAGTCCAAATGAAAACAGATTGCGTACAATCTTTCGCCAGAGCGTGGTGAAAGACTGTACAGAGTACAGTTGCCATGTCTCTCCTCAAATTGAGCAAAATTGAATTCTGTCTCTGTTTATTTCCTTGCTTCTTGTCTTGTTTAATAGATGCCATCGATTGTTAAACCTGACATCTTCTTTGCCTTTTGATCACCACTCTCAACTACTAACCTGCACATGAAGTTAAGTTGTATGACGAAGACAATTTGTGACATGAGTTCAGGGAATTTTACATCAAGAGCAGATAAAGGCATCTTTTTTCTTGTGTTAATGTGACCAAAAACACTGTTTGTTTACATACCCCCCATTACTTTAGAAACAGCTGTTATGTAAACAGGGAAAGTCCGAGTAAAAAGAGATTGCGTACAATCTTTCGCCAGAGCGTGGTGGAAGACTGTACAGAGGGTACAGTCGCCACGTCTCTCCTCAAATTGAGCAAAATTGAATTCTGTCTCTGTTTATTTCCTTGCTTCTTGTCTTGTTTAATAGATGTCATCGATGTTTAAACCTGTCATCTTCTTTGCCTTTTGATCACCACTCTCAACTACAAACCTCCACATGAAGTAAATTGTATGATGAAGACATTTTGGGAAATGAGTTCAGGGAATTTTACATCAAGAGCAGATAAAGGCATCTTTTTTCTTGTGTTAATGTGACCAAAAACACTGTTTGTTTACATACCCCCCATTACTTTAGAAACAGCTGTTATGTAAACAGGGAACGTCCAAGTAAAAAGAGATTGCGTACAATCTTTCGTCAGAGCGTGGTGGAAGACTGTACAGAGGGTACAGTCGCCACGTCTCTCCTCAAATTGAGCAAAATTGAATTCTGTCTCTGTTTATTTCCTTGCTTCTTGTCTTGTTTAGTAGATGCCATCGATGTTTAAACCTGTCATCTTCTTTGCCTTTTGATCAACACTCTTAACTACTAAACTCCACATGAAGTTAAGTTGTATGATGAAGACAATTTGTGACATGAGTTCAGGGAATTTTACATCAAGAGCAGATAAAGGCATCTTTTTCTCTTGTGTTAATGTGACCAAAAACACTGTTTGTTTACATACCCCCCATTACTTTAGAAACAGCTGTTATGTAAACAGGGAAAGTCCAAGTAAAAAGAGATTGCGTACAATCTTTCGTCAGAGCGTGGTGGAAGACTGTACAGAGGGTACAGTCGCCACGTCTCTCCTCAAATTGAGCAAAATTGAATTCTGTCTCTGTTTATTTCCTTGCTTCTTGTCTTGTTTAATAGATGCCATCGATGTTTAAACCTGTCATCTTCTTTGCCTTTTGATCACCACTCTTAACTACTAAACTCCACATGAAGTTAAGTTGTATGATGAAGACAATTTGTGACATGAGTTCAGGGAATTTTACATCAAGAACCGATCAAGGCATCTTTTTCTCTTGTGTTAATGTGACCAAAAACAATGTTTGTTTACATACCCCCCATTACTTTAGAAACAGCTGTTATGTAAACAGGGAAAGTCCGAGTAAAAAGAGATTGCGTACAATCTTTCGCCAGAGCGTGGTGGAAGACTGTACAGAGGGTACAGTCGCCACGTCTCTCCTCAAATTGAGAAAAATTGAATTCTGTCTCTGTTTATTTCCTTGCTTCTTGTCTTGTTTAATAGATGTCATCGATGTTTAAACCTGTCATCTTCTTTGCCTTTTGATCACCACTCTCAACTACAAACCTCCACATGAAGTTAAGTTGTATGATGAAGACATTTTGGGAAATGAGTTCAGGGAATTTTACATCAAGAGCAGATAAAGGCATCTTTTTTCTTGTGTTAATGTGACCAAAAACACTGTTTGTTTACATACCCCCCATTACTTTAGAAACAGCTGTTATGTAAACAGGGAACGTCCAAGTAAAAAGAGATTGCGTACAATCTTTCGTCAGAGCGTGGTGGAAGACTGTACAGAGGGTACAGTCGCCACGTCTCTCCTCAAATTGAGCAAAATTGAATTCTGTCTCTGTTTATTTCCTTGCTTCTTGTCTTGTTTAGTAGATGCCATCGATGTTTAAACCTGTCATCTTCTTTGCCTTTTGATCAACACTCTTAACTACTAAACTCCACATGAAGTTAAGTTGTATGATGAAGACAATTTGTGACATGAGTTCAGGGAATTTTACATCAAGAGCAGATAAAGGCATCTTTTTTCTTGTGTTAATGTGACCAAAAACACTGTTTGTTTACATACCCCCCATTACTTTAGAAACAGCTGTTATGTAAACAGGGAAAGTCCAAGTAAAAAGAGATTGCGTACAATCTTTCGTCAGAGCGTGGTGGAAGACTGTACAGACGGTACAGTCGCCACGTCTCTCCTCAAATTGAGCAAAATTGAATTCTGTCTCTGTTTATTTCCTTGCTTCTTGTCTTGTTTAGTAGATGCCATCGATGTTTAAACCTGTCATCTTCTTTGCCTTTTGATCAACACTCTTAACTACTAAACTCCACATGAAGTTAAGTTGTATGATGAAGACAATTTGTGACATGAGTTCAGGGAATTTTACATCAAGAACCGATCAAGGCATCTTTTCTCTTGTGTTAATGTGACCAAAAACAATGTTTGTTTACATACCCCCCATTACTTTAGAAACAGCTGTTATGTAAACAGGGAAAGTCCAAATAAAAAGCGATTGCGTATAATCTTCCGCCAGAGCGTGGTGGAAGACTGTACGGAGGGTACAGTCGCCACGTCTCTCCTCAAATTGAGCAAAATTGAATTCTGTCTCTGTTTATTTCCTTGCTTCTTGTCTTGTTTAATAGATGTCATCGATGTTTAAACCTGACATTTTGATTACCACTCTCAACTACTAACCTGCACATGAAGTTAAGTTGTATGACGAAGACAATTTGTGACATGAGTTCAGCGAATATTAAGTCAACAGCAGATCAAGTTTGCAGACTGAAAGACTCCAACCTTGTTTAGTCATCTTTTAATTTTTTTTGACGTGATCGGGCGCAAACAAGCTACGTCGCATTCGCTGCACAAAAAGGACGCCTACAGTACATTGTATCAGGGCCAACATGTGTATGGGGGCGGGGGTCATATTTATTCAACCGTGACGTTTTGTATAAACAGTTGTGCACGTGAGGGAAGAAAGACCACGTCCCCCTCCCAAGTCCCCATGGGGCTCCTTAAACCAAACCTGAGATTCATCTTGCTTGACCTCATGGCGTGGTTCCTCACATAGCGATGCAGTGGAGACGACTAGTTTAAGTTAGAGTTGATGCTACAAGGGGGCGA
Organism: Nerophis ophidion; assembly: GCF_033978795.1. NCBI lineage: Eukaryota > Metazoa > Chordata > Actinopteri > Syngnathiformes > Syngnathidae > Nerophis > Nerophis ophidion. Next base: position 5,082,321 of record NC_084624.1, read on the forward strand.
CTTTTCCGGTCTTTTCTGCTTTGTTCTACAAGCTACAGTTGTTTTTTTCCCTTGCCTCTACTGCGAGCCAAAACTTTTTACAAATTCTTGGAAAGTCTTTAGTATTGCTCTTGCTACATTGAAAAAATAGAAAAAGTCAGTATGACTATTGGAGCTGTGGTTTTTGTGTTGTGCCCTTGAGTGCTCATGGCTGACGACAAGACGTCAGCGATGGGAGAGTTGTGGGGGAGTCTTCTGAAAAACTGTTCAAGATTCCGCAGAGCCGCTGGGGGCGGTTAGCCCCTCTTCTCCCTGAGCTTCGTCAGCCGCTGCTATGTCCTGCTCGGTGTTCGCTAAAGAAGTATCCGGGGCTTCAAAGGACTCGCCTCCAAGGTCACTCAGTTTGATGTAGCCCTTGCTGTTGGAGCGCTCCAAGCGGGGGCAGCTGAAACGCCTGCCCCTGTCGCCTTGACGGCACACGACCGCCGACAAGCTGCAGCGCCGGGCAGAGCGGGGCTGATCTGTAAGCGAGTTGAGAGATAGCCGCGACCCCATCGCCCTGGCAACCGGGGACGGCGGGAACAGCTGTGTCCACTGTGGCGGGTCCTGTCTCGCACCCTGGTGGTCAGTTGTGGGTATGTCCTCATGTGACTGCCGAGGCGACGGCGGACTCGTCGCGGTGTGCTCCTTCTCCGTCTCGTCAACATGGCCGTCGCTGGCCTGTGCTTCTTCACTAATATTTCCCGCCTCGATAACCACGTTTTCTTTAGAGTGGCCCTCCGCCATATTCTCAGACGCCTCCACCTCGCAGTTGTTCAGTTTGATGACCGGGAGGGTGAAGGCGTTGACGGAGGAGGTGACGATGGAGGTGGTCTCCCACTGTCGGGGCTGCGGGGCCTTCTCGCTGCTGTTGCTATAGTCCTTATAGATGCTGTAGACCGTGTCCGTGAAGGTCTGGACATCTTTGGACCAGCTCTGTGTGTGGCTGGCCAATGACGGACGTCTGAAGACCTCGTCCCCGCCAGGGTCACCGCGCAGATTTAGTCCAGTGGAGGGCCAGGAGCTGCGAGAATGCATCACGCTCGGGGGGTGGGAGACCGACGGACCCTCCGCGCTCTTGGACTGGGTATAATTCACCAAGCCATTTAGCGGCGAGTACTCCTTGGCGCGGACACTGTGCAGGTCTATAACCGTGGAGTAGATATCCCTCAGGTTAATGATTTTGGTTTTCTTGTCTCGGTTTTCGTGGAGGACTGCGTTGGCGCAGATGAAGAGGAAAATCCCGATTCCCATCACCAGCGGTCCAAAGACTTTCAGGTTGTCCGAGTAAAGGTGGTTATCCAGGAAGTCGCAGAGGAAGCCGCACTGGGAGGAGGGGGTCAGGTCGCTGCTGTTGGAATGGCTGTGGTTCAAGAGCTTGGTCTGGTTGGAAGGGTTTCGGCCGGCGTTGGAGGAAACATTTTGACTTTGGGAGAAACTCAACCTGCTGTACACTCCAGTCCTGCGGCGATCTTGGTACTGCTGCTGGTTCTGGCTGGGCCAGTAGCCCAGTATGGCCATGGAAATCCCCACGATGAGAACCACAACCCCGGCGGCCGCCACCAAACCGGCCGGCGAGCATAGCTTGAGCTTGCCCTTCACCACCACCACGTCATTCTTCTTCTTCTTCTTGGATTTCCGCTTCTTCTTGTTTTCAGCGCGGTTCTTGGAGCGCAGGGAATCCTGGCGCCGGTTCATGCGCAGCAGGCCGCCGGTGGCGATCATGGCGGCGTCGAGACAGCGGGCTTCTTACTCAACCTGGAAGTGGACACAAAAGATGGGGGGGACATTACAGTACATGCCTGCTGAAACAGGAGAAGCAGATGGCTACGCTTGATGTAAATGTTCCACACAGCTTACACACGTAATCCTGATTTATCACAGCCGATGGATTAGTCCGGAAACAGCGGGGTATCAGATGCTCAGAGAGAAAGACTACTTTGTGATGCAACATTGACCAGTTGCAGTGGTATTTTCTATTTAATACAGAGTAGTGGTTCAAATATCAAGTCTTGTTTGGCTCTACTTAGTTGTCTAAGTTTCAGAAGCTGCAGTACATACAAAATAGTGCTGCTAGGATCCTGATGAGAGTGCGGAAACATAACCACACCACACCAACTCTCAAATCCCTTCACTGGCTTCCTGTTCCACTCAGAATTGAATTCAAAAATCTCCCTACTAACCCACCAGTGCCTCCCTGGAAATGCCCCCCTCTACCTCAAAGAACTGCTCACCCCCAAGTCCTCCACACGACACCTGCGCTCCAAACAGGCTAACCTCCTCCAACCTCCACGGACAGAGCTACGAACTATGGGAGCTTCGCTGCTCCCAGTCTGTGGAACGCTCTCCCTGACCAGCTGAGGGCACCTCAGACTGCGGATGCTTTTAAAAACGGCTTAAAAACCCATCTTTGATGAGAGTGCGGAAACATAACCACACCACACCAACTCTCAAATCCCTTCACTGGCTTCCTGTTCCACTCAGAATTGAATTCAAAAATCTCCCTACTAACCCACCAGTGCCTCCATGGAAATGCCCCTCTCTACCTCAAAGAACTGCTCACCCCCAAGTCCTTCACACGACACCTGCGCTCCAAACAGGCTAACCTCCTCCAACCTCCACGGACAGAGCTACGAACTATGGGAGACCGGGCTTTCTGCTCCGCTGCTCCCAGTCTGTGGAACGCTCTCCCTGACTAGCTGAGGGCACCTCAGACTGTGGATACTTTTAAAAACGGCTTAAAAACCCATCTTTGATGAGAGTGCGGAAACATAACCACACCACACCAACTCTCAAATCCCTTCACTGGCTTCCGGTTCCACTCAGGATTGAATTCAAAATCTCCCTACTAACCCACCAGTGCCTCCATGGAAATGCCCCCCTCTACCTCAAAGAACTGCTCACCCCCAAGTCCTCCACACGACACCTCCGCTCCAAACAGGCTAACCTCCTCCAACCTCCACGGACAGAGCTACGAACTATGGGAGCTCCGCTGCTCCCAGTCTGTGGAACGCTCTCCCTGACCAGCTGAGGACACCTCAGACTGTGGATGCTTTTAAAAAAGGCTTAAAAACCCATCTTTGATGAGAGTGCGGAAACATGACCACACCACACCAACTCTCAAATCCCTTCACTGGCTTCCTGTTCCACTCAGGATTGAATTCAAAATCTCCCTACTAACCCACCAGTGCCTCTATGGAAATGCCCCCCCTCTACCTCAAAGAACTGCTCACCCCCAAGTCCTCCGGCATAGCACGGTTGGTAGAGTGGCCGTGCCAGCAACTTGAGAGTTGCAGGTTCGATTCCCGCTTGTGCCATCCTAGTTACTGCCGTTGTGTCCTTGGGCAAGACACTTTACCCACCTGCTCCCAGTGCCACCCACACTGGTTTAAATGTAACTTAGATATTGGGTGTCACTATGTAAAGCGCTTTGAGTCACTTGAGAAAAGCGCTATATAAATATAATTCACACAATTCACACACACGACATCTCCGATCCAAACCTCCAAACCTCCAACCTCCACGGACAGAGCTACGAGCTACGAACTCCGCTGCTCCCAGTGTGTGGAACGCTCTCCCTGACCAGCTGAGGGCACCACAGACTGTGGATGCCTTTAAAAAAGGCTAAAAAACCCATCTTTTAAAAAAAAAGCCTTTTTAGAGACATGCATGCTGGTTCTAGCTATTGGGCTGTTTCTAGTTTTATATTGTATTTATTTTTATTATCTTTTTATTATTATTACAATTTTTTTACACTGTGGCACTTTGAGGTTGTTTGCTCAACGTAAAAGTGCTTATTTTTACAAATAAAATCTATTATTATTTATTATTATTACTTAGTGTTTTCCAGAGTCTCAATTGTCTCGCTAACAGACCCAGCGACTTGTGAACTATAGAATACTTCCAACCAGTGTTGTCCCGATACCAATATTTTGGTACCGATACCAAAATGTATTCAGATACTTTTCGGTACTTTTCTAAATAAAGGGGACCACAAAAAAATAGCATTATTGGCTTTATTTTAACAAAATAAAATAATAATATCTTAGGGTACATTAAACATATGTATATTATTGCAGGTTTGTCCTTAAATAAAATAGTGAACAAACAAAACAACTTGTCTTTTAGTAGTAAGTAAGCAAACAAAGGCTCCTAATTTAGTCTGCTGACATATACAGTCATTTTAAATGTAATATCGGAAATTATCGGTATCGGTTTCAAAAAGTCAAATTTATGACTTTTTAAAACGCCGCTGTACGGGGTGGTACACGGACATAGGGAGAACTACCGAGCGCCAATAAACCTTAAAAGGCACTGCCTTTGCGTGCCGGCCCAATAACATAATATCTACGGCTTTTCATACCCACAAGTGAATGCAATGTATATTTGGTCAACAGCCATACAGGTCTCACTGAGGGTGGCCGTATAAACAACTTTAACACCGTTCCAAATATGCGCCACACTGTGAACCCACACCAAACAAGAATGGCAAACACATGCCATACAGGTCTCACTGAGGTTGGCCGTATAAATAACTTTAACACTGTTCCAAATATGCGCCACACTGTGAACCCACACCAAACAAGAATGGCAAACACATTTCGGGAGAACATCTGCACCGTAACACAACATAAACACAACAGAACAAACACCCAGAAACCCCTTGCAGCACTAAGTCTTCCGGGACGCTACAATATACACCCCCCGGTACTCCCAACCCCCCACCCCACCTCAACCTCCTCATGCTCTCTCAGGGGGGGGCATGTCTCAAATTCCAAGCTGCATGTTAAAAAAAAAAAAATTGCACTTTGTGACTTCAATAATAAATATGGCAGTGCCATTTTTTTTTCATAAGTTGAGTTGATTTATTTTGGAAAACCTTGTTACATTGTTTAATGCAGGGGTGTCCAAACTTTTTTTTTACTGAGGGCCGCACACTGAAAAATCACAGCAAGCGGGGGCCATTTTGATATTTCTTATGTTAAAAACCAATACAATATTTGTACAAAAAATATACATTCGGGCCTTCACTCAGGCTTTATCCCATGGACCCTAAAGGGTTTTGGTCCCAAAAATATAAAAAATGTGTCATTATTCAGTATTATTATTTCCATTATTATTATTCAAGTTTTACATCTCTTGATCAACATTAGGTCTATCAGTCAATATAACGTTATTAAAGATTTAAATTGTATGCTCTTTTTGTCAAAGAAACCCCTGTTTTTTTATGGAAAAAACACAAAATATGTCATATTTTCACCCAATAACATTTTGAAGTGGAATATTTGAGATTATATAATAATTGGAGCCTTAAAAAGGTCAATTACTCATAACAACATTGATTTTAATCAATTATTATTTATTTTTTTTGCAATGACAATTATTGGGGATCCAAAAGGATCCTACTCATTAAAGTGTTAAAAAATAAATTTTATTAACTGTTTACTTTTAACACAATAATCTCCAGATCAACTTCAGATAAGTTTTACTGTAGTTTATGTTTTTGGTTTTAGGCCCTTTTTAAAAAAAAAAATTAAAAAAAAAAAAGTTTACTTTTTTACATAGCAAACACAAAACATTCAACATTTTCCCCCAAAAATATCTCAAAGTGGAATATTTAATGTGACGTTATTGGAGCCTTCAATAGGTCAATAATTTATAATGTCATTGATTTTGATTTTGACTCTACAGCATCGCGTGGACATCGGGGGCGGTACCTCTGGATTGGCAGACCGAGGTGGTGGTTCCTCTCTTTAAGAAGGGGGACCGGAGGGTGAGTTCCAACTATCGTGGGATCACACTCCTCAGCCTTCCCGGTAAGGTTCATTCAGGTGTACTGGAGAGGAGGCTACGCCGGATAGTCGAACCTCGGATTCAGGAGGAACAGTGTGGTTTTCGTCCTGGTCGTGGAACTGTGGACCAGCTCTATACTCTGGGCAGGGTTCTTGAGGGTACAGGGGAGTTTGCCCAACCAGTCTACATGTACTTTGTGGACTTGGAGAAGGCATTGGACCGTGTCCCTCGGGAAGTCCTGTGGGGAGTGCTCAGAGAGTATGGGGTATCGGACTGTCTTATTGTGGCGGTCCGCTCCCTGTATGATCAGTGTCAGAGCTTGGTCCGCATTGCTGGCAGTAAGTCGAACACGTTTCCAGTGAGGGTTGGACTCCGCCAAGGCTGTCCTTTGTCACCCATTCTGTTCATAACTTTTATGGACAGAATTTCTAGGCGCAGTCAAGGCGTTGAGGGGTTCCGGTTTGGTGGCTGCAGGATTAGGTCTCTGCTTTTTGCAGATGATGTGGTCCTGATGGCTTCATCTGACCGGGATCTTCAGCTCTCACTGGATCGGTTTGCAGCCGAGTGTGAAGCGACCGGAATGAGGATCAGCACCTCCAAGTCCGAGTCCATGGTTCTCGCCCGGAAAAGGGTGGAATGCCATCTCCAGGTTGGGGAGGAGACCCTGCCCCAAGTGGAGGAGTTTAAGTACCTCGGGGTCTTGTTCACGAGTGAGGGAAGAGTGGATGGTGAGATCGACAGGCGGATCGGTGCGGCGTCTTCAGTAATGCGGACGTTGTACCGATCCGTTGTGGTGAAGAAGGAGCTGAGCCAGAAGGCAAAGCTCTCAATTTACCGGTCGATCTACGTTCCCATCCTCACCTATGGTCATGAGCTTTGGGTCATGACCAAAAGGACAAGATCACGGGTACAAGCGGCCCAAATGAGTTTCCTCCACCGGGTGGCGGGTCTCTCCCTTAGAGATAGGGTGAGAAGCTCTGCCATCCGGGAGGAACTCAAAGTAAAGCCACTGCTCCTCCACATCGAGAGGAGCCAGATGAGGTGGTCCGGGCATCTGGTCAGGATGCCACCCAAACGCCTCCCTAGGGAGGTGTTTAGGGCACGTCCAACCGGTAGGAGGCCACGGGGAAGACCCAGGACACGTTGGGAAGACTATGTCTCCCGGCTGGCCTGGGAACGCCTCGGGATCCCCCGGGAAGAGCTAGACGAAGTGGCTGGGGAAAGGGAAGTCTGGGTTTCCCTGCTTAGGCTGTTGCCCCCGCGACCCGACCTCGGATAAGCGGAAGAAGATGGATGGATGGAGATGGATGATTTTGATTCATTATTATTTTTTAAAGAAAGAAACAGCCTTCATGGCAACGTTTGTGTTATTAGAGTCAACATTGCAACATTTTCCTGTTACATTTCACCTGTTGGCTCTTTTATAACACTTTTTATGTTTTATTTTTATATTATTTTTACAATGTGCCGTGGGGCCGTTAAAAAATGACTTGTGGGCCGCACTTTGGACACCCCTGGTTTAATGCATCCAGCGGGGCGGCATAGCTCGGTTGGTAGAGTGGCCGTGCCAGCAACTTGAGGGTTGCAAGTTCGATTCCCGCTTGTGCCATCCAAGTTACTGCCGTTGTGTCCTTGGGCAAGACACTTTACCCACCTGCTCCCAGTGCCACCCACACTGGTTTAAATGTGACTTAGATATTGGGTTTCACTATGTAAAGCGCTTTGAGTCACTTGAGAAAAGCGCTATGTAAATATAATTCACTTCACATCACAAAAAATTGGGCATAATAATGTGTGAAATCCACGGCTGAATGTATCGGTATCGGTTGATATCGGAATCGGTAATTAAGAGTTGGACAATATCGGAATATCGGCAAAAAAGCCATTATCGGACCTCTCTAGTATCAGGACAACACTAGTATAGGAGTAGTGATGTGATGGAGGAGGTAATTTGTATTAATTAACTTGGCTGACTTTTTATTCTGCCGTCATTCCATGTAGTTCATCCATTAAACGGCCTCATGAACACATGAATGCCACTCAGCAATATTTAGGGGGCAGCTAGAAGGGTGCCAGACAAGAGCACGACTTGACAAGGAGCCAACTTCATTTACGTTTTGTTGTTTTGATGTGACAAAATCATACATGTCCCTGCAAATCATATTGGTCTTGTACCCCGTAAATTATGTCAGGGAACCAGGAAAAAAACAAAAAAGGAGTCATTGTAAAAGTTGTTTATAATAAATCACGTTTGTTGCCTGTAAATAAATTGCCGTTGGAAAATACACTGGAAGAAAATGTTGAAAAGCAATCGGTTGACTTGATGTACGGCCTACCTAAGTGCTCGGTGCCGCACTATTTTTAAACACAAACGCGGGTGTGCTGAGGTTTTTAAAGCGTCATCCGTGCGGTGGGGTTGAAGTGAAAGTGGGAGGCGTGATTCCGAAAATAAAAGATTATTTTTGGGTTCGGTGGGCAGGAACAGGTAGGACATCAGCTGGCTGTCAGGACTTGGACTATGACTTGGATTGTTTTTCCGATGCAAAGGAAAGTTGGCACGAGCGAGACGTGAATGTACGTACATATTTATTGATACTAAACTACAAACAAAGGAAGCAAACAAAAGGCGCGCACGAGGGCGGAGAACAAACTTGACTAGAAAACAAACTAGCACTATGGCATGGCTATGGACAAAAAACACCAACTGTGGCATTAAATAAACCAAAAACGTACGTGGCATGGGCAGGAGGGCTTAAACAGCATGGCATGGCATGAAGGAAGTATGTGTAAAGTCGCCAGGCTGACCCCCTGGCAACTACTGGTTTAAATAATGAACATGATAAGTGCAAACAGGTGTGAGACATGAAGACAGGGACGTGACATGAAGACAAGGTGAAAACTAATGAGTTAAAATGGTAACAAAGAAAACAAGTAAGTGCAGGAACAGGAACTGTCCAAAAAATAAAACCAAACATGACAAAAACAAAACATGGACCCATGGGCGTGACACTGGCTGACCATGTTGGTCATAAAACAGGGCCTCCGGTCCAGATCTGTGTGATGATGCCGGGAACGAGGAGTGCTGTGTGAGTCCACGTAACGGCCACATCAGCCAGGGAGGAGGTGATGCGACCAGACAGGAGGCCAGCGGGCGTGTTCACCACCACCTCACCGCTGTGACCCCTCCCCTCCAACATTCCCTCCTGCTCTCAAAGCAAATCCATTTCCGCGTGAGATACCTCGAGGTGACAGCACTCTCTAGCTCAGGGGTCGGGAACCTTTTTGGCTGAGAGAGCCATGAAAGCCAAATATTTTTAAATGTACCGTATTTCCTTGAATTGCCGCCGGGTATATAGTATGCGCCTGACTAGAATTACTGCCGGGTCAAACTCGTTTCGCAAAATATTATTTTTATTAGCGCATGTCTCGAATTTCCACCGGGTCAAACTCGTCACGTCACGAGTGACACTTCGCCTGTCATCCTTTTAAAAATGGAGGAGGCTGATTTCAATCATTTGAAATCGCATAAAGGGAAGAAGATTAAGAGCGATTCAGTAGGATTTAAGGTCCAAGCTATTGAATATGCTAAAAAGAACAGTAAGCAGCTATGTTTTATTAATATACCGTGGCTGCGTGTGTCAAATATGAGTCATTAAATGACTCCCGCCTCCAGGTGGTAGAGGGCGCTAGTGATCCTTCTTGCGACTACTCGGCTGCAGAAGAAGTGACAACAAGCAGCAAGAGTGAGCAGCGTGCGTTTGTTTTTTCCTCTCGCTTGCACTTTTAACATGGAGGATTACATATCTAAAATAAAACCGTTTTGTAAACCCGACTTTCAATCCAAGCAGGAGGTAATAAAGGAAGATCTCCATCGAGACAGAGAGACTTTTAAAACTGAAGAAAGATAAGGAAGACTTCTATAAACAAGTTATCAATGCGTTTGATCAGAAGGAGCTGCGCATGGACTTCATTTATAAGTAAAGGTAAGACCAAAATAAAGTTTTTTTTATTAAATATGCTTTTCATGATGGTATCCTTACATCACACTCAAATTTTTAAGCGCAGGCCTAAATTTACCGCATGCCTTTGGTAAGCGCCGGACTGAGAAGAGGTTTGAAGTTAATTAGCGCCCCGGCGGCAATTCAAGGAAATACGGTATTTCCCGAAAGTGTTGACCGCGAGCGTCTCTGAGGGAAGTCACGCAGCTGCAGCGGGACGGAAGCTCCGTATCTCCGGCAAGGACCGACTCAATACCACAATTTTCTCACCGAAAACTGCCGTTTGACATGTGGTCGGGAACCATGTTCACTTGACCGCTCTGATCCATAATAAAGCTTTACCTTCGGGAATTTTACACAAGGAAACACCGGCTGTGTTTGTGTGGCTAAAGGCTAAAAGCTTTCCACCAACAGCATTCTTCTTTGACGTCTCCATTATTAATTGAACAAATTGCAAAAGATTCAGCAACACAGATGTCCAGAATACTGTGTAATTATGCGATTAAAGCAGACTACTTATAGCAGGGGTGCCCATTACGTCGATCGCGAAATACCAGTCGACCGCGGGGGGTGTGTCAGTCGATCTCCAGCCAGGCTTTTAAAAAAAATAGACCTAAAAATGAGTGATCATCAATCTTCACCAAGACGTCACTTAAATGACATTCACGGTACCGGAGGGTCTTGTGAGATGACGCTGGCTGCTGCAAGATCATTATTATGAAAATATGACCGAGAGGAAGGCGAGAAACACTTTTTATTTCAACAGACTCTCGCGCCGTACCTTCCGTCAAAATTCTAAAGGCCGATTGCACATTTCCTATCGTCACAATAAAAGCCCTGCTTCATGCTGCCTGCGCTAAATAAATACAGAGTCTCGGAAAACTGGCGTGCACAAGCGATCCCTCAGAAAGCTGGCGTGCACATCACTTGTGCACGCCAGCTTTCCGAGACTCTTATTTTGTTAGCGCAGGCAGCATGAAGCAGGGCTTTTATTGCGAAGATAGGAAATGTGCAGTCGGCCTTTAGAGTTTTGACGGAAGGGACGGCGCGAAAGTCTGTTGAAATAAAAAGTGTTTCTTGCCTTCCTCTCTGTCATTTTTTCATAATAATGAACTGGCAGCAGCCAGCGTCATCTCACAAGACCCTCGGGTGCCGTGAATGTCAATCAAGCAAGCTACGGAATTTGCCCCCAATGTTTTTCTTGTAAAGTGTATGGAAGCTGGATGAATTAGATGCCAAAAACCAACCACTTTCATGTGGTATTGTACGGAAAGGACAACTTTTTTTCTCCTCCATTTGAAAATGTGGGCGTTATCATCATTACTGTCTGATTCCAATCAATGCAAGTCATCAGAATCAGGTAATACACCAACTTATATTCTTGTCTTTGTGAAAGAAAGACATCTATATGTGTTACACATGCTTGTATTATCATTAAACACATTTAACTTGTTTACAAAAATGTCTCTTTCATAAATAAATAAATATAAATGATATATATAAATGAGGTAGATCCCCTCGAGTTGGTCAATTGAAAAGTAGCTCGCCTGCAGAAAAAGTGTGGGCACCCCTGACTTATAGCTTGGATCGGGCTGGAAAATAATGTCCGCTGCAACCCGAGACGTCCAACTCACGCGTCATCATTCCGCGACGTTTTCAACAGGACACTTCGCGGGAAATTTAAAATTGCAATTTAGTAAACTAAAGCGGCCGTATTGGCATGTGTTGCAATGTTAATATTTCATCATTGATATATAAACTATCAGACTGCGTGGTCGCTAGTAGTGGCTTTCAGTAGGCCTTTTAAAGGTATATTTTGAAGATAATAATGCACTTTTACTGTGTAAACTAAGTGATGATTGTTATTTAGAGAATCCTAAGTGGAATCACAGTCTCACAATTTGCACTGTTTTGCAGGTAATAGTATTTTTTTCATGCCACTGGGATTGTTTGGTTGACCACATAGATGTTCTCACTTAATGTTATGATGCTAATGTGGGCTTGGCTAGACCGCAGCCTGGTTTATCAACCGCATGGTTTGAAGCAGACATTTTTTCTTCCTCACATCGATGCACTTTAAAATCTTCTTTTAATTAGTGAAGAAGAAAAAAATGAATCCTCTGCATTCTAGTTGTTGCCTTTGTTTTGAATTGAAAGGGGGATCCTCTTCCAGGTTATATCCAGTGTGTTGGCACTGGCGCATACATTGAAGAGTTCTGGCTTCCAATCACATAATCCAGGTGTGTTAGTCCGACTTTTTAAAAGCCAAACATGATCAGATTAAGGCGTTTTCATGGGTTGTTGAATGCTTATATTGAGCCACAATAGGGCTGGGCGATATGGCCTTTTTTTCAAATATCTCGATATTTTTAGGCCATGTCACGATATATATCTGGATATTTTGCCTTAGCCTTGAATCAACATTTGATGCATATAATCACAGCAGTATGATGATTGCTGACGTACTGCATAACAGTGTGGTACGCCAGCTGCACTGAAGCAGAAAAACAGGCGATTCAGAGGGTCATAAAGTCGGCACAAAATAATCATCGGCTCTTCCCTGCCCTCCCTGAAGGACTTACACAACTCCCGTTGCCTCAACAGAGCAAAAAACATTACCAAGGACAGCACATACCCTGCCTTCCGCCTGTTCGACTTGCTACCATCAGGCAGGCGCTACAGGTGCATCAGAGCCAGAACAAACAGGCTCAGAGACAGCTTCTTTCCCAAAGCTGTCAACGTGTTGAACTCTAACTTATAATAATAATAATTCACTCCTATACAATATAATGCCCCAATACCCTACTGTGCAATACTACCCTTCCAGTGCAATACGTCCGTCACTGATTGTTATTTATTACTTCGGTACTCCTGTCTTGCTCTGTATATTGTACAGTGTTTGTATTTTGTACATCTATAGTGTTTTGTATATTGTGCAGAATTGCTTATTATTTTTATTGGATAGTAGTCTGTTTATTTCAATTGTCAGTTTTTCCTTTATTATCTCTTATGTCATTTATTTCACTCCATATTTGTTCCCACTACTGCACCTTAAGTTGGAGTCTTTAATCTCGTTATATGCAAATATAATGACAATAAAGTTCATTCTATTCTATTCTATTCTATGTGTTTACGTTAAAACATTCTTCCTCATACTGCAGAGAGGGAAATCACAACTAAGTCAATTGACCAAAACTGTATTTATTAAACAATTATTTGTCAAGGCGTGGAATATGGGGTGTTTGTTTTCCAGAGATGCAAGAATAGAAGTGGACATGTCGTGAAGGTAGGGACATGATTTAATTTTACTATAAATCAATCAATGTTTACTTATATAGCCCTAAATCACTAGTGTCTCAAAGGGCTGCACAAACCACTACGACATCCTCGGTAGGCCCACATAAGGGCAAGGAAAAACTCACACCCAGTGGGACGTCGGTGACAATGATGACTATGAGAACCTTGGAGAGGAGGAAAGCAATGGATGTCGAGCGGGTCTAACATGATACTGTGAAAGTTCAATCCATAATGGATTCAACACCGTCGCGAGAGTCCAGTCCAAAGCGTATCCAACACAGCAGCGAGAGTCCCGTTCACAGCGGAGCCAGCAGGAAACCATCCCAAGCGGAGGCGGATCAGCAGCGCAGAGATGTCCCCAGCCGATACACAGGCGAGCAGTACATGGCCACCGGATCGGACCGGACCCCCTCCACAAGGGAAAGTGGGACATAGGAGAAAAAGAAAAGAAACGGCAGATCAACTGGTCTAAAAAGGGAGTCTATTTAAAGGCTAGAGTATACAAAGGAGTTTTAAGGTGAGACTTAAATGCTTCTACTGAGGTAGCATCTCGAACTGTTACCGGGAGGGCATTCCAGAGTACTGGAGCCCGAAATGAAAACGCTCTATAGCCCGCAGACTTTTTTTGGGCTTTGGGAATCACTAATAAGCCGGAGTCCTTTGAACGCAGATTTCTTGCCGGGACATATGGTACAATACAATCGGCAAGATAGGATGGAGCTAGACCGTGTAGTATTTTATACGTAAGTAGTAAAACCTTAAAGTCACATCTTAAGTGCACAGGAAGCCAGTGCAGGTGAGCCAGTATAGGTATATATGTATGTATATATGTATATAAAGGTATATACAGTATAGGTATATATGTATGTATATATGTATATAAAGGTATATACAGTATAGGTATATATGTATGTATATAAAGGTATATACAGTATAGGTATATATGTATGTATAGGTATATACAGTATAGGTATATATGTATGTATATATGTATATAAAGGTATATACAGTACAGGCGTAATATGATCAAACTTTCTTGTTCTTGTCAAAAGTCTAGCAGCCGCATTTTGTACCAACTGTAATCTTTTAATGCTAGACATGGGGAGACCTGAAAATAATACGTTACAGTAATCGAGGCGAGATGTAACAAACGCATGGATAATGATCTCAGCGTCTTTAGTGGACAGCGAATTTTAGCGATATTACAGAGATGAAAGAAGTCCGTTTTAGTAACGCTTTTAATGTGTGACTCAAAGGAGAGAGTTGGGTGGAAGATAACACCCAGATTCTTTACCGTGTCGCCTTGTTTAATTGTTTGGTTGTCAAATGTTAGAGTTGTATTATTAAATGGAGGTCGGTGTCTAGCAGGACCGATAATCAGCATTTCCGTTTTTTTGGCGTTGAGTTGCAAAAAGTTAGCGGACATCCATTGTTTAATTTCATTAAGACACGCCTCCAGCTGACTACAGTCCGGCGTGTTGGTCAGCTTTAGGGGCATGTAGAGTTGGGTGTCATCAGCATAACAGTGAAAGCTAACACCGTATTTGCGTATGATGTCACCCACCGGACACGGGGTGCAAACTAAAGGCGCGCACGAGGCGGAAAACAAACTTGGCTTTGAAAACAAACTATACACATGAAAACGAAAACACTCTGACATGAAAATAGACAAAACTCACTTGGCATAGAACCATGGTAGCAGAAGTCCAACAGCGTTAATGTTGTCACAACGACCAACAGAAAAAGACAGGCTTTAAATAATCAGTGACAGGTGTGTGAGTCCAAACGTGGAACAGGTGAAACGAAGGGGTAACCAAGGCAAACAGGGAAGTGCGAAAACGGGAAGCAATGGAGTCTTAAACAAAACAGAACATAACTATGCGGGTTCTTCCGAGGATGTCGTAGTCGTAGTCCTTTGAGACATTTGTGATTTAGGGCTATATAAATAAATATTGATTGATTGATTGATTGAACTAAACAAAGCATGATCACAAGACATGACATTAGTAAGCAGTGGCACAAACATTCATGTAAATTCCAAAGAAAGTGCAGCTTGCTGCGGGGTCGTTCTCCCAGGAAGGCAGACGGACTACTCGGGACATGGCATTAAGGTGAAAACATGACTTAATTTAAACTAAAAAAAGATACAAACAAAAATCGCTCACAGCGGAGGCACAACCAACGCATAAACAGTCTATGAACATAAATCAAACAAAACTTACTTGGCAAGGCATGAAACAAGTTAGCACAGAGCAAGAAAAGATCACATTGACGCCAGGGTGACTGACTGGCAAAGACAAGCTTAAATACTGCCTCTGATTAGTTCTCGGGAAGCAGGTGAGCAGGCATTTTGTCCACCAGAGACAGGTGGACAAAATGAGCAACCAAAGAAAGCGACGATTTCCCCATTAATTTGAGCGAGGATGAAAGATTCGTGGATGAGGAAAGTGACAGTGAAGGACTGTAAAAATAAATAAATAAATAAATAAAAAAGACGAGGGCAGTGGGAGCGATTCAGTTATTAGACAAATTTACTAGGATAATTCTGGAAAATCCCTTATCTGCTTATTGTGTTACTAGTGTTTTAGTGAGATTATATGGTCGTACCTGAAAGTCGGAGGGGTGTGGCCACGGGTGTGGTGACCGCCAGTGTCTTCGAGAGAAGCCACGTTTCTCGACGAGACAGCCTTTGCAAAAATGACTAATGATCTATTGCTAACGATGGATTCTGATGCGTCATCTATGTTGCTGCTCCTCGATCTTAGCGCTGCTTTCGATACCGTCGATCATAATACTTTATTAGAGCGTATCAAAACACGAAATGGTATGTCAGACTTAGCCCTGTCTTGGTTTAACTCTTATCTTACTGACAGGGTGCAGTGCGTCTCCCATAATAGTATGACCTCGGACTATGTTAGGTAACATGTGGAGTTCCTCAGGGTTCGGTCCATGGCCCTGCACTCTTCAGCATCTACATGCTGCCGCTAGGTGACATCATACGCAAATACGGTGTTAGCTTTCACTGTTATGCTGATGACACCCAACTCTACATGCCCCTAAAGCTGACCAACACGCCGGACTGTAGTCAGCTGGAGGCGTGTCTTAATGAAATTAAACAATGGATGTCCGCTAACTTTTTGCAACTCAACGCCAAAAAACGGAAATGCTGATTATCGGTCCTGCTAGACACCGACCTCTATTTAATAATACAACTTTAACATTTGACAACCAAACAATTAAACAAGGCGACACGGTAAAGAATCTGGGTATTATCTCCGACCCCACTCTCTCCTTTGAGACACACATTAAAAGCGTTACTAAAACGGCCTTCTTTCATCTCCGTAATATCGCTAAAATCCACTACATTTTGTCCACTAGCGACGTTGAGATCATTATCCATGCGTTTGTTACGTCTCGTGTCGATTACTGTAACGTATTATTTTCGGGTCTCCCCATGTCTAGCATTAAAATATTACAGTTGGTACAAAATGCGGCTGCTAGACTTTTGACAAGAACAAGAAAGTTTGATCATATTACGCCTGTACTGTATATACCTTTATATACATATATACATACATATATACCTATACTGTATATACCTTTATATACATATATACATACATATATACCTATACTGTATATACCTTTATATACATATATACATACATATATACCTATACTGTATATACCTTTATATACATATATACATACATATATACCTATACTGTATATACCTTTATATACATATATACATACATATATACCTATACTGGCTCACCTGCACTGGCTTCCTGAGCACTTAAGATGTGACTTTAAGGTTTTACTACTTACGTATAAAATACTACACGGTCTAGCTCCATCCTATCTTGCCGATTGTATTGTAGCATATGTCCCGGCAAGAAATCTGCCTTCGAAGGACTCCGGCTTATTAGTGATTCCCAAAGCCCCAAAAAAGTCTGCGGGCTATAGAGCATTTTCCGTTCGGGCTCCAGTACTCTGGAATGCCCTCCCGGTAACAGTTCGAGATGCTACCTCAGTAGAAGCATTTAAGTCTCACCTTAAAACTCATCTGTATACTCTAGCCTTTAAATAGACCTCCTTTTTAGACCAGTTTATCTGCTGTTTCTTTTCTGCTCTGCCCCCCTCTCCCTCGTGGAGAGGCCAGGGGCACAGATTCGGTGACCACAGATTTTGCGCTAGCTGTCCAAAGTCGGGACCCAGGGTGGACCACTCATCTGTGCATCAGTTGGGGACATCTCTGTGCTACTGACCTGTCTCCACTCAAGATGATCTCCTGCTGGCCCCACTATGGACTGGACTCTCACACTATTATGTTAGATCCACTATGGACTGGACTCTGACTACTATGTTAAATCCACTATGGACTGGACTCTCACTAGTATGTTAGATCCACTGTGGACTGAACTTTCACACTATTATGCTAGATCCAATATGGACTGGACTATCACACTATTATGTTACATCCACTTTGGACTGGACTCTCCCACTATTATGTTAGATCCACTATGGACTGGACTCTCACACTATTATGTTAGATCCACTATGGACTGGACTCACACATTTATGTTAGATCCACTGTGGACTGGACTCTCACTATTATGTTAGATCCACTATGGACTGGACTCTCACTATTGTGTTAGATCCACTATGGACTGGACTCTCACTATTATGTTAGATCCACTATGGACTGGACTCTCACACTATTATGTTAGATCCACTATGGACTGGACTCACACATTTATGTTAGATCCACTGTGGACTGGACTCTCACTATTATGTTAGATCCACTATGGACTGGACTCTCACTATTGTGTTAGATCCACTATGGACTGGACTCTCACTATTATGTTAGATCCACTATGGACTGGACTCTCACACTATTATGTTAGATCCACTATGGACTGGACTCTCACTATTATGTTAGATCCACTATGGACTGGACTCTCACACTATTATGTTAGATCCACTATGGACTGGACTCTCACTATTATGTTAGATCCACTATGGACTGGACTCTCACACTATTATTAAAAAAATATTTAACCCAAATAGCTGAAATGACATCATGTCCCACGGCACACTGGCTCAGTATCTCAAAAACACACATTAAAAGATATGTGTGGATAATTAGGATAAGGCTGATTAATGAGACTTTGCCTGCTGATTATTTTCAGCTTTCCAACGAGCCTTTGTTGAAATGCAACAATACATAAACATAATGATAACTAGAGCTACAAAATAATGCAGAAAAATGAAGGGGAAGAAAGTGGAGCAACCTATATTAACCTTGTAGATTGTTATAGTAGTTTTTGCATTATATCGATATACTCATATATCGGGGGTTTGTTGAGAAATGCTCATCAAACACTTATTTGGAACATCCCACAGGTGTGCAGGCTAATTGGGAACAGGTGGGTGCCATGATTGGGTATAAAAACAGCTTCCCCAAAAAATGCTCAGTCTTTCACAAGAAAGGATGGGGCGAGGTACACCCCTTTGTCCACAACTGCGTGAGCAAATAGTCAAACAGTTTAAGAACAACCTTTCTCAAAGTGCAATTGCAAGAAATTTAGGGATTTCAACATCTACGCTCCATAATATCATCAAAAGGTTCAGAGAATCTGGAGAAATCACTACACGTAAGCGGCATGGCCGGAAACCAACATTGAATGACCGTGACCTTCGATCCCTCAGTGTATCAAAAACCGACATCAATCTCTCAAGGATATCACCACACAGTGATTTCCTTTAGAACACTTCAGAAAACCACTGTCACTAAACATAGTTCGTCGCTACATCTGTAAGTGCATGTTAAAGCTCTACTGTGCAAAGCAAAAGCCATTTATCAACAACATCCAGAAATCACCACATAGTGATTTCCTTCAGAACACTTCAGAAAACCACTGTCACTAAACATAGTTCGTCGCTACATCTGTAAGTGCATGTTAAAGCTCTACTATGCAAAGCGAAAGCCATTTATCAACAACATCCAGAAATCACCACTTAGTTATTTCCTTCAGAACACTTCAGAAAACCACTGTCACTAAACATAGTTCGTCGCTACATCTGTAAGTGCATGTTAAAGCTGTACTATGCAAAGCGAAAGCCATTTATCAACAACATCCAGAAATCACCACATAGTGATTTCCTTCAGAAAACCACTGTCACTAAACATAGTTTGTCGCTACATCTGTAAGTGCATGTTAAAGCTCTACTATGCAAAGCGAAAGCCATTTATCAACATCCAGAAATCACCACATAGTGATTTCCTTCAGAACACTTCAAAAAACCACTGTCACTAAACACAGTTCGTCACTACATCTGTAAGTGCATGTTAAAGCTCTACTATGCAAAGCGAAAGCCATTTATCAACAACATCCAGAAATCACCACATAGTGATTTCCTTCAGAACACTTCAGAAAACCACTGTCACTAAACATAGTTTGTCGCTACATCTGTAAGTGCATGTTAAAGCTCTACTGTGCAAAGCGAAAGCCATTTATCAACAACATCCAGAAATCAACACATAGTGATTTCCTTCAGAACACTTCAGAAAACCACTGTCACTAAACGTAGTTCGTCGCTACATCTGTAAGTGCATGTTAAAGCTGTACTATGCAAAGCGAAAGCCATTTATCAACAACATCCAGAAATCAACACATAGTGATTTCCTTCAGAACACTTCAGAAAACCACTGTCACTAAACATAGTTCGTCGCTACATCTGTAAGTGCATGTTAAAGCTGTACTATGCAAAGCGAAAGCCATTTATCAACAACATCCAGAAATCACCACATAGTGATTTCCTTCAGAACACTTCAGAAAACCACTGTCACTAAACATAGTTTGTCGCTACATCTGTAAGTGCATGTTAAAGCTCTACTATGCAAAGCGAAAGCCATTTATCAACAACATCCAGAAATCACCACATAGTGATTTCCTTCAGAACACTTCAGAAAACCACTGTCACTAAGCACAGTTTGTCGCTACATCTGTAAGTGCATGTTAAAGCTCTACTATGCAAAGCGAAAGCCATTTATCAACAACATCCAGAAACGGTGCCGGCTTCTCTGGGCCCGAGATCATCTAAGATGGACTGGTGCAAAGTGGAAGTGAACCATCTTGACTGTTATTGACGCAAATTTCACCGCCCGCCAAGACCCCAGAGGGCACAAGCGGTAGAAAAATGGATGGATGGAATGCTAAAAACAATATAAAACGATCCTTTTGTGATTTTTGTTGTTGTACAGAAGTGGTACTGTAGAGGTGACCGCATTCACAACCTCTCCAGCCAGTCAACATGTATTAAAGTGACGCGTGTGGGCTGTGCGTGGATGGGAGGGTGGGGGGCATGAGTGTGGGTGTGGATCGTTGTCGCGTCTCGGAAGCTGGCTTCCCTAAAAAGCGCCACAATTGCCGAAAACGAAAAAGAAAAGGAGGAATGGCTTCACATTTTCATATTGGCCTTCAGTCCGAACTGCGTGGGCGCGCGTTTTAGCGCAAGTGACGCGCCGTGGCAGCTCATCTGTTTCTTTTTTTTTTTGCGCGCGCGTGTGTGCGCGCGCACCTGACAATGTCCAGAAACGTCACGTCCAAACATGACAAAACACACGCAGCGCTTGACGAAAACCACGCATGCACATAAAAAAATCACACACACACAATAAAAAAAAAAAAAAGGCGCGAGGAGCCATAAATAAAAAAAAAAGTTCACTGCTTCCCGGCAGATGTGTGACATATTCCTGTGCTCATCTCATCACTATAATGTCCATTTGGCTGCAAAATGATGCGTTTGGCGTCCAGCCGCTCCACGCACTCCACGCACACGGTGTTCTGTTATGGACCTATTTTTTTTTTTGGTGTCTAATGATTGCACTGAGGTAAAAAAACAAAAAAAAAAACATGCTTACCTTGACGGGAAATGGCATCCTTCCCAGGCGTGTGCATGGCGACGTGGGTGCCAGAGCTGCAGAAGAAGAAGAAGATGACAAAAGTGCTCCTGAGCTCCACCATGGATGGACCCGACCTAGCAAGGCAAGGCAAGGCAGGGGCGGGCCAGCTGCAGATCCCCCTTGTTGTGCAAGGAGAGAGAGAGAGAGAGAGAGAGAGAGAGAGAGAGAGAGAGAGAGAGAGAGAGAAAGGAGGACATTTGTCATGTTTTTGTTGCAAAAGAATATAAATGATAAATGGGTTGTACTTGTATAGTGCTTTTCTACCTTCAAGATACTCAAAGCGCTTTGACACTACTTCCACATTTACCCATTCACACACACATTCACACACTGATGGAGGGAGCTGCCATGCAAGGCGCTAACCAGCACCCATCAGGAGCAAGGGTGAAGTGTCTTGCTCAGGACACAACGGACGTGACGAGGTTGGTACTAGGTGGGGATTGAACCAGGGACCCCTCGGGTTGCGGATGGCCACTCTTCCACTGCGCCACGCCGTCCCCACTATCTATCGTGCAAATAATAATCAACTTCGAATTTCATGGCTGCAACACGTGCCAAAGTAGTTGGGAAAGGGCATGTTCACCACTGTGTTACATCACTTTTTCTTTGAACAACACTCAATAGAGAGAGAGAGGAGGACATTTGTCATGTTTTTGTTGCAAAAGAATATCATCACTATCATACAAACCCCGTTTCCATATGAGTTGGGAATTTGTGTTTGATGTAAATATAAACAGAATACAATTATTTGCAAATCCTTTTCAACCCATATTCAGTTGAATATGCTACAAAGACAAGATATTTGATGTTTAAACACATAAACTTTGTTTTTTTTTTGCAAATAATAATCAACTTCGAATTTCATGGCTGCAACAATTGCCAAAGTAGTTGGGAAAGGGCATGTTCACCACTGTGTTACATCACCTTTTCTTTTAACAACACTCAATAAACGTTTGGGAACTGAGGAAAGTAATTGTTGAAGCTTTGAAAGTGGAATTCTTTCCCATTCTTGTTTTATGTAGAGCTTCAGTCCTTCAACAGTCCGGGGTCTCCGCTGTCGTATTTTAATGCGCCACACATTTTCCATGTGAGACAGGTCTGGACTGCAGGCGGGTCAGGAAAGTATCCGCACTCTTTTTTTTTTTAACGAAGCCATGCTGTTGTAACACGTGCTGAATGTGGCTTGGCATTGTCTTGCTGAAATAAGCAGGGGCGTCCATAAAAAAAGATGGCAGCATATGTTGTTCCAAAACCTGTATGTACCTTTCAGCATTAATGTGTCACGATCCGCGTATTGTTTTGCCGTTTATATGTCTTTGTTCATGTTTAGTTCTGGACTCTGTGTTTGAGCATTTCCCCGTTTGTTTAGTCACCATGGCAACGTAATGTGCTCCTCCTCACGGGCTCCTGTCACACACCTGTTTTTGATTATTATTTGTGTATTCAAGCCCACCTGATTCCTCAGTTCGTCCTCGGCCCCCTGTTTGCTTTATGCAAGACTACACGTATGTATTCTCTGCTTATCCCTGCTTTTGTTGTGCTAAGTTCCGTCTTAGCTTCGCGTGCGTTCGGCACGTCACCTTTTGGACTCTCTGTACCCTGCTAAGTTTAGCTTTAGCTTCCCGTGCGTAGGCACGCGCTTTATTTTCCATTTTGTACCATTGTTCTTTTGTTTTATTATATTAAAATCTAATTCTTACCTGCACTCCTGCCTGACTGGTCGTGTGCATCCACGAAGCGGCAACTCCGCGCAACAAGTGCGCCGCGTACACGTGACATAATGGTGCCTTCACAGATGTGTAAGTTACCCATGCCTTGGGCACTAATGCACCCCCGTACCATCACACATGCTGGCTTTTCAACTTTGCGTCGATAACAGTCTGGATGGTTCGCTTCCCCTTTGGTCCGGATGACACAATGTCGAATATTTCCAAAAACAATTTGAAATGTGGACTCGTCAGACCACAGAACACTTTTCCACTTTGCATCAGTCCATCTTAGATGATCTCGGGCCCAGAGAAGCCGGCTGCGTTTCTGGATGTTGTTGATCAATGGCTTTTGCTTTGCATAGTAGAGCTTTAACATGCACTTACAGATGTAGCGACCAACTGTATTTAGTGACAGTGGTTTTCTGAAGTGTTCCTGAGCCCATGTGGTGATATCCTTTAGAGATTGATGTCGGTTTTTGATACTGTGCCATCTGAGGGATCGAAGGTCAGGGTCATTCAATGTTGGTTTCCGGCCATGCTGCTTACGTGGAGTGATTTCTCCAGATTCTCTGAACCTTTTGATGATATTATGGAGCGTAGATGTTGGAATCCCTAAATTTCTTGCAATTGCACTTTGAGAAAGGTTGTTCTTAAACTGTTTGACTATTTGCTCACACAGTTGTGGACAAAGGGGTGTACCTCGCCCCATCCTTTCTTGTGAAAGACTGAGCATTTTTTTTGGGAAGCTGTTTTTATACCCAATCATGGCACCCACCTGTTCCCAATTAGCCTGCACACCTGTGGGATGTTCCAAATAAGTGTTTGATGAGCATTCCTCAACTTTATCAGTATTTTTTGCCACCTTTCCCAACTTCTTTGTCACGTGTTGCTGGCATCAAATGCTAAAGTTAATGATTGTTTGAACATCAAATATGTTGTCTTTGTAGCATATTCAACTGAATATGGGTTGAAAAGGATTTGCAAATCATTGTATTCTGTTTATATTTACATCTAACACCATTTCCCAACTCATATGGAAACAGAGTTTGTATGTACAGGCAGAATTTTTTTCGCCCAATGTTATGTCCCAGGAGCATGTGTTCTCTCTCTATGGTCCAAGCGTTTGGGGGAGAGGAGTAATAAATCGTGCAAGACTCTGACATGGTAGAAATTGCAGTTTTAGGGCTTCAATGCACACACAATGTGTAAAATGCTCCTCTGCTATATAGGATCCCTTGTAGTTTGTATGCTGCACCATGGTTTGCTTAATACTACAGAACCTATATGGATATTGCAAAGATATTCCTAACATATGCTTCTGCTAATGGATTAGGGCAGGGGTGCCCATTACGTCGATCGCGAGCTACCAGTCGACCGCGGGGGGTGTGTCAGTCCATCTCCAGCCAGGCTTTTAAAAAAAAATAGACCTAAAAATGAGTGATCATCAATCTTCACCAAGACGTCACTTAAATGACATTCACGGTACCGGAGGGTCTTGTGAGATGACGCTGGCTGCTGCAAGATCATTATTATGAAAATATGACCGAGAGGAAGGCGAGAAACACTTTTTATTTCAACAGACTCTCGCGCCGTACCTTCCGTCAAAACTCTAAAGGCCGACTGCACATTTCCTATCTCCACAATAAAAGCCCTGCTTCATGCTGCCTGCGCTAACTAAATACAGAGTCTCGGAAAACTGGCGTGCACAAGCGATCCCGCAGAAAGCTGGCGTGCACATCACTTGTGCACGCCAGCTTTCCCAGACTCTTATTTTGTTAGCGCAGGCAGCATGAAGCAGGGCTTTTATTGTGAAGATAGGAAATGTGCAGTCGGCCTTTAGAGTTTTGACGGAAGGGACGGCGCGAAAGTCTGTTGAAATAAAAAGTGTTTCTCGCCTTCCTCTCTGTCATTTTTTCATAATAATGAACTGGCAGCAGCCAGCGTCATCTCACAAGACCCTCGGGTGCCGTGAATGTCAATCAAGCAAGCTACGGAATTTGCCGCCAATGTTTTTCTTGTAAAGTGTATGGAAGCTGGATGAATTAGATGCCAAAAACCAACCACTTTCATGTGGTATTGTACAGAAAGGACAACTTTTTTTTCTCCTCCATTTGAAAATGTGGGCGTTATCATCATTACTGTCTGATTCCAATCAATGCAAGTCATCAGAATCAGGTAATACACCAACTTATATTCTTGTCTTCGTGAAATAAAGACATCTATATGGGTTACACATGCTTGTATTATCATTAAACACATTTAACTTGTTTACAAAAATGTGTCTTTCATAAATAAATAAATATAAATGATATATATAAATGAGGTAGATCCCCTCGAGTTGATCAATTGAAAAGTAGCTCGCCTGCAGAAAAAGTGTGGGCACCCCTGGATTAGGGACTTGAGTTCGGAGCAAATGCGCAGCAGCAACACACCAGGACACACTGCAGCAATGTCACAAATTTGCTTTTCAGCACATCGGAACCTTTAGGGTGAAAGGATGTCTGCAGCATCGGGAGGTGAGGCTGGTGACAGAGGTCAGACGGTGAAGGAGCATTAAAATGACGTAAAGGGACGTCCAGCTACCTTTATTGTCAGCACGTTGCAGCAGATAAAGACAGATGGGGCTTTGACTGACAGCTCCAAGCACCTATGCGTCAAAGAAGGTCGGAATCAATTTTCATCACGATGCAATTTGGTTCTACACCGAAGCAGCCGGCAGTTTATAAAATGTGCACATAATGTGGGGTTAAAATAGTTTGTAGGTAACTGGCATTTGAACAAAGCCATTTGAAAGCAATTTGAAATTCATGCTTGGGAATGAACTGCTGTGCTAGGTCCACAGGCTATGTCTTATACCATATTTCCTTGAATTGCCACCAAGTATATAGTATGCGCCTGACTAGAATTACTGCTGGGTCACACTCGTTTCGCAAAATAATTAGCACATGCTTAGCATTAACGCCGGCTCAAACTCGTTTCGCAAAATATTATTTTTATTAGCGCATGTCGAGAATTTCCGCCGGGTCAAACTCGTCACGTCACGAGTGACACTTCACCTGTCACCATTTTCAAAATGCAGGAGGCTGATTTTAATCATTTGAAATCGCATAAAGGGAAGAAGATTAAGAGCTATTCAGTAGGATTTAAGGTCCAAGCTATTGAATATGCTAAAAAGAACAGTAAGCAGCTATGTTTTATTAACATACCATAGCTGAGTGTGTCAAATATGAGTCTTTAAATGACTCCCGCCTCCTGGTGGTAGAGGGCGCTAGTGATCCTTCTTGCGACTACTCGGCTGCAGAAGAAGTGACAACAAGCAGCGATCGTTTATTTTTTCCTCTCGCTTGCACTTTTAACATGGAGGATTACATCCATCCATCCATTTACATATCTAAAATAAAACCGTTTTCTAAACTGGACTTTCAATGGAAGCAGGAGGTAATAAAGGAAGATCTCCATCGAGACAGAGATACTTTTAAAACTGAAGAAAGATAAGGAAGACTTCTATAAACAAGTTATCGATGATTTGATCAGAAGGAGCTGCGCATGGACTTCATTTATAAGTAAAGTAAGACCATAATAACGTTATTTTTATTAAATGTACTTTTCATGATGGTATCCTTACATCACACTCAAATTTATAAGCGCAGGCCTAAATTTACCGCATGCCTTTGGTAAACGCCGGAGTGAGAAGAGGTTTTAAATTAATTAGCGTCCCGGCGGCAATTCAAGGAAATACGGTATGTCTGATATTATCGGCCGATAAATGCTTTAAAATGTAATATCGGAAATTATCAGTATTGGTTTCGTAAAGTAAAATTTATGACGACTTTTTAAAACACAGCTGTACGGAGTGGTACACGGACGTAGGGAAAAGTAGAGAGCAGTTGCGTCTCCCAGTCATACTTGCCAACCCTCTCCATTTTCCTGGGAGACTCCCCAATTTCAATGCCCCTCCCAAAAATCTCCCGGGGCAACTAATTTCCCGATTTTCACCCAGACAACAATATTGGGGGCGTGCCTTTAGGGCACTGCCTTTACATGCCGGACCAATCACATAATATCTATGGCTTTTCACACACATACAAGTGAATGCAAGGCATACTTGGTCAATAGCCATACAGGTCACACCGAGGGTGGCCGTATAAACAACTTTAACACTGTTAAAAATATGCGCCACACTGTGAACCCACACCAAACAAGAATGACAAACAGATTTCGGGAGAACATCCGCACCGTAACACAACATAAACACAACATAATAAATACCCAGAACCCCTTGTAGCACTAACTCTTCCGGGAAGCTACAATATAAACCCCCATTCCTTTGTGTTTTGGGCATGGTGTCACGTTCGAGAGTTGTGTTACCAGGATGCAGAAGGACAGTGCGAGTAAGAGCCATCCTTTAATCCCTAAACAAGGCAAAATTCAAAACAGAGATGGTGTCGCTGGGAAAGGCATGGCGTTATAAGTCAAGACTTAAACATAAATAGTAGCAGTAAATGACAACGTAACAGACCCCGGTGGTTGCAGGTTCAAACACCGAACTATCTATTAAACAAGACAAGAAGCAAGGAATAAAGCAGAGACAGGATTCAATTTAGCTCATGAGGAGAGCGCGTCGACCTGCACCCTCGTACAGTGTCACCCATACTTGCCAACAATCCCGATTTTCCCGGGAGACTCCCGAATTTCAGTGCCCCCTCCCGAAAATCCCGAACTTTTCCCGATTTCCACCCAGACAACAATATTGGAGGCGTGCCTTAACAAAAGGTACTGCCTTTACACGCCGGCCCAATCACATAATATCTATGGCTTTTCACACACACACACACACACACACACACACACACACACACGTGAATGCAATGCATACTTGGTCAACAGCCATACAGGTCACACCGAGGATGGCCGTATAAACAACTTAAACACTGTTACAAATATGCGCCACATCGTGAACCCACACCAAACAAGAATGACAAACTCATTTCGGGAGAACATACGCACCATAACAAAACAGAATAAATACCCATAACCCCTTGTAGCACTAACTCTTCCGGGATGCTACAATATACACCCCCCACCCCGCTTTATGATTGACATTTCTACCAAATTTCATGTTACTGAATGAAACTGAAACGATTATTACTGCGGACTTTCCCAACTTGTAGTAATGACTTTGCTTGGCCAGACTTGATGATTAATGAGCAAGACATCCCCGGGTAATTACGCTCACCTGAGCCGAGTGATTAATTTGGCCTTCAGTGAGACTTCATAGGCACTGGAGATGAAAAAAGGAAAAAGTTAAAAGAGGTTTATATTTTATGGACCAAATAGTTTTATAAGAAATATATGTTAAAGAGGTCCACCCCTTTGTCCACAACTGCGTGAGCAAATAGTCAAACAGTTTAAGAACAACCTTTCTCAAAGTGCAATTGCAAGAAATTTAGGGATTTCAACATTTACGCTCCATAATATCATCAAAAGGTTCAGAGAATCTGGAGAAATCACTCCACGTAAGCGGCATGGCCGGAAACCGACACTGAATGACCGTGACTTTCGACCCCTCGGACGGCACTGTATCAAAAACCGACATCAATCTCTAAAGGATATCACCACATGGGCTCAGGAACACTTCAGAAAACCACTGTCACTAAATACAGTTGGTCGCTACATCTGTAAGTGCAAGTTAAAGCTCTACTATGCAAAGCGAAAGCCATTTATCAACAACATCCAGAAACGCCGCCGGCTTCTCTGGGCCCGAGATCATCTAAGATGGACTGATGCAAAGTGGAAACGTGTTCTTTGGTCTGACGAGTCCACATTTCAAATTGTTTTTGGAAATATTCGACATTGTGTCATCCGGACCAAAGGGGAAGCGAAACATCCAGACTGTTATCAACGCAAAGTTGAAAAGCCAGCATCTGTGATGGTATGGGGGTGCATTAGTGCCCAAGGCATGGGTAACTTACACATCTGTGAAGGCACCATTAATGCTGAAAGGTACATACAGGTTTTGGAACAACATCTAAGCGCCGTCTTTTTCATGGACGCCCCTGCTTATTTCAGCAAGACAATGCCAAGCCACATTCAGCACGTGTTACAACAGCGTGGCTTTGTAAAAATTTTTTGAAAAAGTGCGGGTACTTTCCTGGCCCGCCTGCAGCCCAGATCTGTCTCCCATAGAAAATGTGTGGCGCATTATGAAGAGTAAAATAGGACAGCGGAGACCCCGGACTGTTGAACGACTGAAGCTCTACATAAAACAAGAATGGGAAAGAATTCACTTTCAAAGCCTCAACAAATAGTTTTCTCAGTTCCCAAACGTTTATTGAGTGTTGTTAAAAGAAAAGGTGATGTAACACAGTGGTGAACATGCCCTTTCCCAACTACTTTGGCACGTGTTGCAGCCATGAAATTCTAAGTTAATGATTATTTGCAAAAACATAAAGTTTATGAGTTTGAACATCAAATATCTTGTCTTTGTAGCATATTCAACTGAATATGGGTTGAAAAGGATTTGCAAATCATTGTATTCTGTTTATATTTACATCTAACACAATTTCCCAACTTATATGGAAACAGGGTTTGTACAATCTTTGGAATGTCAACAAAAATTGACACCAAAACCATAAATATGTTCCCCCTGTGAAGCCTCACCATAATACTTTTTTTTTTATTAGTGAGCCTCGCATTAATTTAATTCATTGTGTTGTGACCTTCATGGATGCAGCGTGTGTTAACTGTCTAACAAATATATGGGAAAACTCCTCATAAATCACAAGCTAAAGTCCAATCCGGTAATGAGGTGTTTACACTGTGTAGGTGGACTGATGTGGGCCACGGGCACGTATGCATCTCGACAGCGTGCAGAGCACTGGGAACGGATAGGTGGCGGTTTAGTGGTAGCAGTTTATGCCTCCAAGAGCCCAAGTGCAAACGTGCCAATGCGTCACGAGCCAAACTGTCAGGTAGGATTTGTGACGAACCCCAAGATGCAGAGATGGTGGCAGGCATTGAGCAAGAAAACATCATTTAATGTCCAAAAATATAAAAATGGAAGGCAAAACACAAACCAGAAAAACAGGAGAAACGTTGCAGGAACAAGAATCGAACCAAGGAACAGCTCACAAGCGACGAGGAACCAAGGAGAACTGGAAACAGACAGCACTCCACGGCATAAAATAACGACAAGTCATATAGACAATAATCCAGCCCTGACTGGAGGACAAAGCAGGTTTGAATCGGAGCGGGCTGATTGACACCAGGTGTGGCCATAATCGTGTTTCATCAAACACATATCAACGCTGTTGCCCTCGGGTAAACTGGGTAACACAAGGCATATTGACGGAGTTTAAACCATTGTTACTATAACAATCTACAAGATTAATACAGGTTGCCTCTCTTCCCTTTCATCTTTCGGTATTCCTTCTTCTTTTCTTTTTTTTAATTATCTTACTAGCTATCATTATGTATAAGTATCGTTGCATTTGAACAACATTATTGTTGATAATAGAGGTAAACTATTGGTTTTGTTCATGATCAATAGCGCTTTTTCTATTGGTATTTGTATCGCTCCAGTTTTAGTGTAAAAATGCTCATTGTCATTACTATATTATTTATTTCACTAACTGCTTATTTGCTATCACTTTTACGATCATATTTGTACATATTGTATGTGCTGGTGTTGTTCTATTGTTGTTGTTGTTATTGTCTCTTTGTCTAATCCCCCTCTTATCCCCACAATTTCCCCCTCTGTCTTCCTTTTTTTCTCATTCTATCCCCTCCTGCTCCGGCCCGGCTGCACCAAATGATAATATAAATACATTTAATAAAGTCACATTCAAATAAGGCAACAAGAGAAGTATCCTACACTTCTCTTTTGTAAAGTAAATCTGAACAGCCGATCTACATCAACTATATGATTTGCCTGAGAAGCTGCACAGGACAAAAAATAAAATAAAAATAGGAGCGGGCTGATTGACACCAGGTGTGGCCAGGTGCCAATCAGCCACAGCTGAGGAGAAACAGCACTCAGGAGAAAAAAAGCAGGAAATGACCAAAATAAAAGCGCTGACAGGAAACAAAGACATACAGAGAGGAAAAACTAAAACAAAACCACACTGTCAGGGACAAGCCTGACACAAACACAGCATGAGTGGGGAGTTTAGCCCCCTACCGCCATTTTATATAAGGTAGTAAAGGTCGTCACGTCATGAGTTAGCCTTGCGATTAATTATTGTGTGAACTTGAAAGAGATCCGTATGAAGATGATCCACTCATTGGTGGGCCAAACAAAACAACACAGCCGCGAGAGTTCAGTTCAAAGCGGATCCAAGACAGCAGCGAGAGTCCCGTCCACAGGAAACCATCTCAAGCGGAGGCGGGTCAGCAGCGTAGAGATGTCCCCGACCGATACACAGGCGAGCGGTCCATCCTGGGTCTTGACTCTGGACAGCCAGTACTTCATCCATGGTCATCGGACCGGACCCCCTCTACAAGGGAGAGGGGGACATAGGAGAAAAAGAAAAGAAGCGGCAGATCAACTGGTCTAAAAAGGTCTATTTAAAGGCTAGAGTATACAGATGAGTTTTAAGGTGAGACTTAAATGCTTCTACTGAGGTAGCATCTCGAACTGTTACCGGGAGGGCATTCCAGAGTACTGGAGCCCCAATAGAAAATGCTCTGTAGCCCGCAGACTTTTTTTGGGCTTTGGGAATCACTAATAAGCCGGAGTCTTTTGAACGCAGATTTCTTGCCGGGACATATGGTACAATACAATCGGCAAGATAGGATGGAGCTAGACCGTGTAGCATTTTATACGTAAGTAGTAAAACCTTAAAGTCACATCTTAAGTGCACAGGAAGCCAGTGCAGGTGAGCCAGTATAGGTATATATGTATGTATATAAAAAGGTATATACAGTATAGGTATATATGTATATAAAGGTATATACAGTATAGTTATATATGTATGTATATAAAGGTATATACAGTATAGGTATATATGTATGTATATATGTGTATAAAGGTATATACAGTATAGGTATATATGTATGTATATAAAAGGTATATACAGTATAGGTATATATGTATGTATATATGTATATAAAGGTATATACAGTACAGGCGTAATATGATCAAACTTTCTTGTTCTTGTTAAAGTCTAGCAGCCGCATTTTGTACCAACTGTAATCTTTTAATGCTAGACATGGGGAGACCCGAAAATAATACGTTACAGTAATCGAGACGAGACGTAACAAACGCATGGATAATGATCTCGGCGTCTTTAGTGGACAAAATGGAACGAATTTCAGCGATATTACGGAGGTGAAAGAAGGCCGTTTTAGTAACGCTTTTAATGTGTGACTCAAAGGAGAGAGTTGGGTCGAAGATAATACCCAGATTTTTTACCGAGTCGCCTTGTTTTGTTATTTGGTTGTCAAATGTTAAAGTTGTATTATTAAATAGAGGTCGGTGTCTAGCAGGACCGATAATCAGCATTTCCGTTTTTTTGGCGTTAAGTTGCAAAAAATTAACGGACATCCATTGTTTAATTTCATTAAGACACGCCTCCAACTGACTACAATCCGGCGTGTTGGTCAGCTTTAGGGGCATGAGATGTTTCCCATTTTATGATACAAATGCTCACTTTTGATTGATTTGATCGTTCTACCCAGATGCAGACGGAAATCAGGTAAGAAAATGATTTAGTGTCCATAAATCATTTAAAAATACACAAGTACGGCGTGACAATAGCACGGGGAGCTAATGGAATAGCTAACAAGAAAACAAATGGCCAAGCTTAGCTTAGGAATCCAAAGGTAAATCAAGGTAACTTAGTAACTCACAAATAAGAAAGCCAGACATTTTGTGGCGAAAAACAGGAATAAGTAGCTCTCTGGTTAGTGCCCAAGAGCAGGTGAGTGTCCCGAACATTAATCACAGGCAGGTGAAACTAATTTGTACCCAAGGCAACTACAACAAAACGCCAGGGGTGCTCAAAACAGGAACTGAGAGAGTCAAAAACCAAACAAACATGATCCGGGAAACGGATCATGAAAAATATGCATCACACTTTATTTTAGTAATTTATCTATTTTTAAGTTCATCTGGTGACCAAATACAGCA